>NC_136000.1:2079475-2189475 GCF_048128805.1 Centroberyx gerrardi
GAAAACAAAGCAGATTTTCTTTGTTCCTCAGAAGTTTTGGAGATATGAGGTTTTCACCCAACAGCGGAGAAATGCAAAAAGCGACATTGCCTCTTGCACAATAGCATAAAACTAAACCAAATGAATGATGGCACTTTTTAAAGGATGTTATGTAACTTCAGTCCTTGGTTGACTAAAAGAGAACGCCTGAACATTCTTTTCCAAAATGGAGATACAGGGTTTTGGAAATGTCAAACACTTCTTGCCACACCATCAGAGTATCATGTATGATACACGATACTCTGTGCACAATGTCTTTTTACTGTGTCACTGGCACAACACTGATCCAAGGTATATGTGGTTGTTGTTGTAATGTTTCATCATCCTGTCACACTTCCAAAGTGTGTATTGAGCAGGTTGACAGACGCTGTGTTTCTGCAGGAGACAGATGGAAGGAAACCAGTGTTTCATCTGCCTGGTGTCTCTGCTGTTTAAAAAGCGTTGGCAAAGCGTTCAGTGTGATGACTGTCATATGTTGATATGGCAGTAGGCTGGGTGATGGTACAGCGGGTGAACGCTGCATTTCTAATTTCAATAATCTTTTATAACAGCGCTTTATGTTGTTGTGTCTCAGGTTTATTGCTGCTGTGATGATTGAATTTCCCTCCAGGATGAATAAATGTCAGCCCGCAGCCAGCAGAGTTTAACACTGTGAGAGACTGTACAGTCGTGTTGAACAGAGCCATGTCAGCTCTGAGTGAGGAAACATCTCCAGTCAACATCGACAACAATTCGCTGGGTATCTAGCTAGCTCCATCTGTCCCAAAACTCACCAGCTACATCGACTCTTTTCACCACCCAGACATGAGAGTTTAGAACAGAACAGGACTCCGACTGGCTGATTACCAACAAGCCAAAAAGCTTGAGAGTCGACTCTTAGTATCTGTCAGTTCCCTCTTACTGACCAATGATTTTTTGTCTGTGCACATGAACCAGCTAATAGCTCACAGGGTGGTGAGTTTTTCCTGAGCTGAGCCTGGATTAGAAAGGTATGGAGTACGAGAGTGAAAAGCTCACTTCATGCATTTTAGATGAATTGGTGTAACATTATTATTGCTCTTGCAACATTATTCAGATTTCTGAATTTGCATGAATTAGCTCCAGGCCGTTCCCTCACACAGGAAGGACTGTGGCTTCGACTTCTGGCTGCTGCACACACAGCAGTCTGAAATGTGAGGCCGGTCTTCCGAAATGTCATGAAATGAGCTCGATGTCTTAAAATGTAAATAAGGAACGCTGTGCAGGAGAAGTGTTAGAAATGCGTTTCTTTATTTATTTATTTTTATTTTGAAGAAGCCTGAGAGGGGGAATGGGGAAGGGGAACGATAGCAGCCCAAGTATGAATGAATCAATAAAAAATTGAAAAAAGAAATACGTTTCCCAGCAGAAAGTATGTTTGACGGTGGACAGTCAGGGTGTGGAGGTCAGAGGTCGGAGGTCGGAGGTCGGGGGGCAGATGGTTCAACTCCCAACTCATGACAACAAGTTTTCATTTACTGAACCTGAAGCTAACCTGAAGGTAACTGTTTCAGCTGCTTAACTGAAGCGTTAGCTAAACTTTTCATATGACCAACAACTGAAAATGTCCAGAACAATTCCTGCTGTTGGACCAGAATCCTTTACTGGAGGAGGAACCTGGTCTGAACTGTATCAGGTTCAGAGTTCAGGATCATTGCACAAAGATTTTAAGACTCTGTTGCAAATGTAATTTCCTACGGTTTAATCCATAGGAGCAAAGAAGTTGATTCAGTGACATTAGAGTGAGACTGAGATCGGAGCGTCGTGCTGCAGTGTTTTCTCTGGTCTGGATCTCAGGAGGCGGATCGGGTCATAAACAACATCTGGACGGCTCACAGGATTTGAGGACAGTTCTGGTCCTAATCTCAGCGAGGCGCATTAGTAGCCAAATAAAAACCTTATCTCTTCACTTCACTGTGGGACGCTCTCACTCCCACACTGAGACTGGAGGTCTGTCCCGGCTCAGATAAGAGAGCCTGCAGGTCTTTAAGAGTCGGAAAAAGTCTTAAATTAAATGATTTAAATTTACGGCCTTAAAAAGTATTAATATGTCTCCTGTCTGACCAGGTAAAGTTTCATTTTGATGTAAAATCAGAGAGAGGTTTTGATAGATTCTTTACATTCAGTGATATTTAGTGGAGGCAGAGGTGGAAAGAAAGACAAATTAAATGTTTTGTTTCACTAGAAGATGTGATCGGGAGCAGCAGTGGTGTTGTTTGATTTCCTGATGCTGTGTCACATTACTGCAGTTTGACCCACATGCATGTTGACTGTTGGATTAATACAGGACAGTTAAAACAATGTGATGAGCAGGTTTTATTTTCATCACATCTGCTTTGATCAACACAGACGTACGGCCCGTATCATTTCCATTTGTCCTTTTTCTTATTCTGCACATTTCTACTTTTATAACTTTCATCAGTTATGTTCAGTCAGAAACAGGCTGCTGTTATTTCTTGATTTTGTTTTTTAAATTGGTCTCAAATCCAGTTCCAGGCAGCATTACAAATTTTAAAAAGTCTCAAACTTGACTTTCTGAAACCTGCAAACCTGCCCACTCGTGCATTTCCATTTCCATTTCGGTCCTGACGTGCACTGAGTGAGCATTGTGAGAGTGGAACCTGTGAGGTTTAGGTTACGGGACGGTCCAGATGTGTCCCTGCTGGGGCCAGATGAGGCTTAGCTCTCGTCCCTCGACCCCGTGACACCTGACAGGCCGCCAGCGGTCAGTCAGACCTTGGACCTCCAACTGTAGCTGCTGATTCACTCGCTGTGTGCTGAATGTGTGTGTGCACAGCTGACTGTCTGTTAAATGTCCCATATTGTCCCTTTGCTGTAAATGAGGTTGTGTTGTGTGTCAGAGTGCTGTACTGATACGGTAGATGTCAGTGTCTCATTACTGTAAATAGAGGTTTTGTTGCATCACAAATCTCATCATAACTGCGTCTGTCTCCATGATGGAGGAACATGTAGAACTGTGTGTTAGTTAATAAAGTGTAAATCTGTATCAAGCAGCTAGAAGCAGAGAGCAGCTGAGTCAGCTTGTTGTGGTGTGGCTGTAGATCCATTCAGTAACGTTCTCAGTAAAAGTGAATAGTGTGATAAGGTGGATTTGGTTACTGTGACACAGTAAACTGTCTTGTCTTTAGCCCTAGTCTCTACTCCAAAACACTCTGAGTTGTAGCTTGAGAAGAGTCAGCTCAGTTAACCTGAACAAACTGTTAGCTAGCTAACTAGCCGGCAAACACACTGATGTTAATGTGAACATGCTAATGCTAGCCGCTACTAGATACGTTAGCTAGTGTGCTAATCAGATGTGTTAACAACAAGACAGTGATGTTAGCTGACCAGATGCTATGGTTAGCTAGCTAACAAGCTGACATTATCTAAACACTAAATCAATCAGATGGATCAGTGATGAAATGATCAGTTCAGTCAGAAACAGACAGAAATTAACCGTCTGTTCAATTCTGTTGAGACGACAGAAACACAGTCAGCTGTCCACAGAGCTGAGGACCTCCAAGATGGCCGCCAGAGGCAGGTCATCACCTGAAAGCTTTCTATTTATTGCACTGGAAATCTGATGATGGATTTGTTGTTAAATCACGATGTTCTCTAAACGCCATTTAGCTGCAGTCAATAGGCAGGAGTCAGGTGACATTGGTGGAGAAATGCACCATGAAGGAGATGCAATTTCCACGCACACACACACACACACGCACACTCACACTAAGTTCTAACATACAGTAACCCTAAACCAAGAATCCACACATTTACTGTAGATGCTCATTCTTCATTATTTGCATGTCTCCGGCGCTCAGCAGCCTTACTAAGCAGATATTATGATGAAGTGCTTCTTGGACATTTTGCTGAGGTTTGTACTTTTGTGTGCGAAGTTTGTGGAAACACCCAGAACCCCCCGTTCTGAAGCGAGCGGGCGCGGAGGTACGGCTGCACACACTGCCGAGCACGGTAAATATTTAATCACCGGAGAAATAGAGGCAGTGCTGACTTCAAGAAATAGGTCAGAGAAAAACCTCCCAGAGAGTTTTGCTCTAATGTGCAGAGTGACCAAGCAAAACACAGGCTGTGTGCAGAGGAAATGTCTGTTTGATCAATGGCCGGGTCTCATTTCTGCATCAGGTCAGTGTTCACAGCAGTGTGCAGGTTAGACCGATACCTGAGGCCGATACTCAGCTAGAAATGGGATCTGGTCCAACTCTGATACACTGCAAAAAAAAGTCATTTAGTCTGTTATTGAGTCCTTAAATCGTAATTTTCTTAAAACAAGTGAGGAAATCTGTCAGTGGGGTTTGATAATTTCACTTGTTTCCAATGCAAATCAACTTGTTTGAAGAATTTAGTAGAATCAAGAGTCATTTTCTTATGTCTTCATTTCTTATTCTGACTGGTTTCAACAGACTGACACTCTGTTCTAGAAAACTCCTGAAACAAGTGAAGCTGCATTGGAGATAAGTGGAGTTATCTCTCCTCACTGCAGAATGTTTCTCTGGGTTTAAGAGAAATAAGATCTGAAGGCTGAATATGTGACTAGATGACTTAAGATGGATGTTTTTTGCAGTTTGATTGATTAACCTGAGTTGCCTCTAATTCCACAAGTCTGCATGAATGTATTACTTGTAGTTTTGGAAGTAGTATCTTTAGCTTTTTTATTATTTTTATTTTCTTCTCATTCCGGTGCGTTTCCCCTCTGCTGCTGTCAGGCGAGCGGAGCGTCGGGTTTCACTGAGCGCAGGAATCCGTCCGCCGGCGCTCAGCAAACACGGCGCCTGCTCCGGGGCTGCTGGGAGATTCCCCTCCAGACTGAAATACAGCAGACAGAGAGCAGCTTGTAAACCTGGACGGTGTTGCTCGGACAAAGTAGTCTGAATAATTCAGCGACTGCTCTGCTGCGGCCGAGGAGACGAGAAACACACAAAACTGTGACTGGCATCCTCTAATTCTGTTTCATACAGTTTCACACACAGGCTGTCGTGTCATTTGTTTTGACCTGTTTTATTCATGTCGTTTTTTTATTCTGCAACCCCACTTTTGATTCATCTGGTTATTGTTTGGCTCTTACATATTGTTGTCTTATTGTTTATAATTAGTAGCAGCCAGAGGTGTGACCAAGTCAACTTTGCTCAAGTCAAGTCAGTCTCAAGTCTTGAAGCACAAGTCTCAAGTCTAAATGTAGATTACCAAGTCAAGTCCATGTCATTAATGTCAAGTCTCAAGTCTAAATGTAGAACAGCAAGTCAAGTCAGAACAAATCAAGAGTCCAGTATCAATTTAATATCTTAAAGAAAACTAAATATCTAGGACTTTTCAATGCAATATGGTTTTAATAGGATAAAAACTTGGTAAGAGCATCATGAGTTTGATTTCTATGATCAGTTTCAACTTCAATAAATTCAATCATTCCATACAAATTCAGAAAACAGAATTTAAATTCAGTCGTCCGCTGGAACAAATCTCATCACTTTCAATCTAAGTCATTTACACAAACACAAGATCTCAAGTCAAGACTTTAGAAACCTTTTCAAGTCATCAAAGTACAAGTCAGAGTCAAGTCCCAAGTCACCAGAACCCAAGTCAAGTCAAGTCTCAAGTCTTCTCTTCATGCATCAAGTCAAGTCTCAAGCAATTCAAACTGTGACTCGAGTCTGACTGGAGTCCAGGTCATGTGACTGGAGTCCAGGTCATGTGACTGGAATCCAGGTCATGTGACTCGAGTCCCCTCCTCTAGCAGCAGCAGCAGTAGAGCGGTCGGATTCGTTCTCATAAACTTTTCCCTCTAAATGTCTGTTGCAGGTCGGACGTTTCTTCGGTGAAGTGGACGGGTCGGTCATGGCATCGCTCATCAAGATGGGCATGTACAAAAAGTAAGACTCGCTCTCTCTCCGTCTCTCTGTCACCTCCTGCTGGGGGAAAAGCTTCCAGCGACGTTTACTCATCTGGGGCCGGATTCACAGAAAAGCTCTTAAGACAGAACTTAAGAAGTTACCTAAGGAGACATTTTAGAAGTTCTTCAGGTTTATATTTTCTGAAGATCAGTCTCATCCCTTATGAACTTCTCTTGGTTTCATATTACTTAGTGAGCCACCGGCAAAAACACACAAAAGGACTGAAATGTTGTTTTCAATAATTAAATAAGCACCTTAGACGACATAAATGCACTCAGTCTAATTTTACCTTTGATAGGTTGGAAATTTCAATCCACTCCCACAAGCTTTAAGAAGAAAACGTTAACAGTATAAACAATATCAACTAATGCAAACCTTTAATAACCAACTTATATAGACTAACAGCCAGTTAGCTAAAGTCAGTAAAACTATTAATACTTTGAAATACCTACTTAATTGTCTAAAATGTGTGTTTGAATAAATTAATTTAGAGGCTTACTTTTTAACTGCAACAAATTTAAGACGAGTTAAGAAAAAGTTAAGAGAAAGTTAAGAAAATACTTCATGAATATAAACTTTTCTGATCTTTTTTGTTAAGACTAAAGTTCTGAAAAAAATAGGACTTAAGAATTTTTTTTACTTAGACGTTTTGTGGATCCGGCCGCACATTTGCACCTGCTCATAACATGATGCTCTTTCCCTGGACTTTAACATCGTAGATCTGTCAGCGATCAACAAGCATGACGGAGATGAAGCTTTAATCTGAAATATCTTTTAATTTTGGTATTTCTAACTCTGCTGCTCTTTGTGCTGGATGAGTAAAGTTGATGTGAGCTGGTTTGTGTTGCAGGGTCTCTCTGTTCGACTACCAGGCCATGTGCAAGAACAGCCACCATCATGCCAGCAGCGCCCGGCCACTGCTCAGCGTGAGTCACACACACACACACACACACACACACACACACACAGAAAGAGAGAGACCAGTTACACCTAGAGTTAGGATTAAAATAATTACAGCTAGTTACAGTTACAGATAGTTATAGTTAGATACAGTTACAGTCAGTTATAGTTAGTTATAGTAATTACAGTTAGTTGCAGTTAATTATAAGTAATTACAGTTAGTTATAGTTAGTTATAGGTAATTACAGTTCAATTCAATTATGATTATTGTTAGCTATAGTAATTACAGTTAGTTACAGTTACAGTTAGTTATAGTTACATTGAGTTGTAGTAATTAGTTAGTTAGTTACAGTTAGAGGTAATTATAGTTATAGTTACAGTTAGTTACAGTTAGAGGTAATTATAGTTATAGTTACAGTTAGTTACAGTTAGAGGTAATTATAGTTATAGTTACAGTTAGTTATAGTTACATTGAGTTGTAGTAATTAGTTAGTTACAGTTAGAGGTAATTATAGTTATAGTTACAGTTAGATACAGTTACAGTTAGTTATAGTTACATTGAGTTATAGTAATTAGTTACAGTTAGTTATAGTTAGTTACAGTTAGTTACAGTTAGTTATAGTTACATTGAGTTATAGTAATTAGTTAGTTAGTTATAGTTAGTTATAGTTACATTGAGTTATAGTAATTAGTTACAGTTAGTTATAGTTAGTTACAGTTAGTTATAGTTACATTGAGTTATAGTAATTAGTTACAGTTAGTTACAGTTAGTTATAGTTACATTGAGTTATAGTAATTAGTTACAGTTAGTTATAGTTAGTTACAGTTAGTTACAGTTAGTTATAGTTAGTTACAGTTAGTTACAGTTAGTTATAGTTACATTGAGTTATAGTAATTAGTTAGTTATAGTTAGTTACAGTTAGTTACAGTTAGTTACAGTTAGTTACAGTTAGTTCTAGTTACAGTCAGTTCTAGTTATTTCTGTGTCTAACCCGCTGCTCCTCTGTCTCCAGCCTTTCTACGGCATCGTGGCGTTGCTGCGATGGATTTTCTCCAACGCTCTGATGTGAGTGTCAGCTTCTCTGTCTAATACACATAAATAAATATGAAGAGTCTAAATCCAAAATGAAATACCTGCCTCTGGAAAAAACCTGGCACCTACTCCTAAAAAAAACAGCACAAAAATAAACCAAATGATGGTGGAACTGAAGTCCTTGGCTCTGTTACAGACTGGATCCTCTGGTTTAGAGGTGTTGAATGATGGAGTGTTTAGGAATACTAATCTTTATATTTGCTGTGTGACTGGCCTGTGATCACCTAACTGACTGTACTGGATGTTGTTTGATTAAGTTTGTCTCTGTGCAGTTTGTCATTAACGACTCGTTTTCCCATCATGCCTCTCCTGTCAGGTTCTTGCTGGACTTTAACCTCTGTGGACTTTGGCACTCGGATTATTTTGTGGACGGTAAGCCGGCAGCAAAATCCATCAGACAGCCGGGACTTAGATCGGACTGAGGCCTGGTCTCTAGCTCTGCGGTCTGTAGAGGTTTCACAGCAACCAGGACTAAATATCAAGTCACAGAACACCGAGTCAGCAGAGTTTCCCAGGCTCTCTTTCACGAGAACGATCTTCTCGTGAAAGAGAGACCAGAGAAGCGTCTTCACTGTGTTTGACGTCCTGCGATCGATTCAGACGCACAGCTGTTAATTTCCCATCTGTTCTGTGCTGCAGATTGCGGCGCGGTTGAGACGTGATGCGTCGTTCTCCCAATGAATCATGGGAGAACTTTTCTTTACATTCACTCTCGTCTGCCGAGTCTCCGTCCTGGAAGGCTAAACTTCCTGGACCTTTTTCCGTCCTCGGCGTTCTGTTGTTTTAGAGTCGTTCTTCAGACTTTAATCATCATGTCAGACACATTCTGCAGGACATGGAGACACAAGAACGCAGACTGAGACTTGTGACTCGAGTCCAAGTCATGTGACTCGAGTCCCCACCAATCAGAGTCGAGGGAAGGTAGGGTAGTTATATTTACTTTAGAATTATTTACTGGATGAATTATTTCAATTATTTGCCAAATAAAATAAAAACGAGACAAAAACAAAGCTGTGACAGTTTGACATTATCAGTTGCTGCAGCAGCGTGACGACAACATGAACCGCAGCAGCAGCAGCACTTTCTGCTCCGCTGGGGGCAGCGTGGCTCGTTACACCAGACTTAACGAACCCTTTCTTACTGACGAATCCAGGAAAACAACAAGAGCAGCAAGAGCAGCAGAAGCAAAAGACAAAGTACAGAAGAAACTGAAGTATAAAACAAAAGGAGAGAGCCGGCCTCAGTCAGATGTTGTGATGTTTTCTGTTTCTCCATCATCATGTCATCACTCACTCATGTTTCATTTACTATCATTTTCCTTCATTAAAATGGCGGCCTCATCATCATCATCAACATCTTCATCATCATCTTCATCATCTGTGATCCATCTCCATCCATTCAGCCAAGGCCGGCTATCATACATGTGAGTAGAGCATCTGTGTGTGTGTGTGTGTGTGTGTGTGTGAGTGTATGTGAATGAGTGAGAGAGAGGATACTTGGCCGGTCGTCACTTCATTTGTTTAGGATTAGTAATTTAGTTTAGGGTTAAGAATCCTAAGTCCTCACAGGTATACTAATGTGTGTGTGTGTGTGTGTGTGTGTGTGTGTGTGTGTGTGTGTGTGTGTCTGTCTCAGCTCATAAGCAGAAGAAGGTGGAGGCCATGCTGCCGTGCGACACAGCGTACCCCGGCTTCATGTACGACTCGTCCATCAGAGAAACCAACAGCCTCATCAAGTGTGGACGCTGCCAGAAGTACGACGCACACACACACACACACACACACACGCACACACACACACACAAAATAAGTACGCTAGCTCCATCTGGTGGCAAAGTGAGAATCTCCGGTCATGAAGCCTCTGTCTCTTCAGTCTCCTCTTGCAGGTTCTTGTTTTATTCCTGAAACAGTTTAAAACAATTTAAATGACGACTTCACCTGTTTAAAACTAGTTGAAATCAATTTTAACAACTCAAACACTTTAAAACAGGTTTAAATCCATTTAAATGATAACTAACTTTTTAAAATAGATTTAAAACAATGTCAATGTATTATGTACTGGTTGGTAATTGATTGTTAATTGGCTATTAGTCAATTAATAGTATATTAATTTGTTATTAATTAGCTGTAAACCATCTGTAACTTATCTGTAAATTGGGCATTAATTGGTTGTTATTGATTTTCCATGATCTGTTAACAGATTACTAGTTGTGTGTTAACTGGCTGTTAACTGTTTGTTGAATGTCTGTCTGCTGATTGGCTGTTATTTTGTATGCGTTGCGACCTGTCTTCTGATTGGCTGTTATTTTTTATGAGTTGCGACCTGTCTGCTGATTGGCTGTTATTTTGTATGCGTTGCGACCTGTCTGCTGATTGGCTGTTATTTTGTATGAGTTGCGACCTGTCTGCTGATTGGCTGTTATTTTGTATGAGTTGCGACCTGTCTGCTGATTGGCTGTTATTTTGTATGAGTTGCGAGCTGTCTGCTGATTGGCTGTCCTGTGCTGCAGGATGTTTGTGGTGCAGCAGGTCCCGGACAGTAACCTGGTGCTGGTGGTGACTCAGGCCGACTGCGACTGCTCCCGCCAGTACGGACCCATCCGGCTGGAGCCCAAAGAGATCAAATATATCCTTCACTGGTTACCATGGGAACAGGGGAGGGGGAGGGGGAGGGGGAGCGGTGTTACTTTTAAAGAGTTTGGTATTTGGTGGATGTGTGTGTGTGTGTGTTAGCTGTGTGAACCTGACCCTCGCTGTGCTGCTGTTGTGTTTCTTAACGGCGGTGAACATAACGCCACAGTCAAGTGCAACAGGATGAAGTCCCAGAAGGTGCGGCGGCGTCCGGAGTCGTGCCACGCCTACCACCCAAAGGTCAGAGGTCACCCCTCCTCCGGCTCAGTGCCAGACAGAGTCCTACAGTGTCAAATCTGAATAAACAGTGAGCCGGTCAGGAGAAACCACCTCAACTCAGACAGATCATCACTATTTTAACCTGATTTACTACACAGAGCAGCTGCTGAATACTCAGCTCTGATTGGCCGGTGAAGTTATGAGGTCAGGTGTCTCTGAACAACAGACGCTGCTTCACATCTAAGAAAGACGCTCCTGCAGACACTCGGCTAACAAGTTAGAAACATGGAAGATTTTTACAAAATGACTTTCATTTATTCAGAGAGAAACAAACTTTAGATCGCTGCTTAGATGCTGAACAACAATCTGACTCCATCTGTTTGCGTTTCCATGGTTACAGTGTACCATGGATGCTGCAGATGTTTCTATGGTCGTAACTTAATGCTTAGCTGAAAATATATTTTTACCTGTTTGCTTTTTATTGTTTCTTCACCTGCTGCAGTTTCAGATATCAATCTAAATCTTTATGATATAAAGATGGATACATTATAGTAAGAGGTATCAGACAGATGTGACACAGTAATAAAGTAATTTCAACAAAAATAAAGATTTAGTAATACATTAATAATTAGTAAATAGCATAAAATGATAATAATGATATAAAAATGCTCAGAAATTCATATGTTGTGTATGTGTGTCTGTCCACGTTTACCTTTCTGTTTACCTCAGCCTCACCGGTCGACAGATTCTATTTTAATATTAATATTAATAATTAATTCTCTCCCACAACAGGAAGACGCCAAGGACTGCGGCGGGGCGGCGGCCATTTCCCTGTCGCTGTCCGTCTTCTCCGCCTCTCTGGCCTTCTCATTGGTCCTCCACCGCTGGACGTAAACCAGAACCCACCAATCAGGACGGTCCGACGGAGCCGGCGGGATCTGAACCAGGAAGTAGAATAAAAACACGGAGCAGACAGCTCGAGGAACGCCTGGACCTGCCTGGAGACGTCTGGGCCTACGAGGTCTCAGGCTGGACTCCTCCGACACAGACTCACTTTTTCTTTATTCATTTCTTTTTCTCTGCTGTTCAGAGGAGCTTCGTCTGACTCTGGAGCAGCGACAAAGGGCTATTTCACCCAAACTGAACACAGACTCATTTCTCCACCCTGGGACATAAAAGAGAGCGGACTGATGGAGCGGACGGACCTGAACACAGCGCCCCCTGCTGGAGCTCCCCCTGCCGGACGGATCTGAACACGGCGCCCCCTGCCGGACGGACCTGAGCACAGCAGCTTCTATGCACGGAGAAATGTTGCCATACTGCCGAACAAGAATGTAGCGTCTTTCTAGCTTTTTGATACACAGAAATGTTGTATACATGTAGTGTTTTATG
This sequence comes from Centroberyx gerrardi, assembly GCF_048128805.1. Classification (NCBI taxonomy): domain Eukaryota; kingdom Metazoa; phylum Chordata; class Actinopteri; order Beryciformes; family Berycidae; genus Centroberyx; species Centroberyx gerrardi. Next base: position 2,091,673 of record NC_136000.1, read on the forward strand.
TTAAAATGATTTACCAAAATTCTTGAAAAGGAAAAAAAAAAGGTTGAGTTTTAAAGGATAGGTTTGGTGATTTGAGATCTTTTTCTCTTCATCCCTGTAGCTGTTGGACCCATAGACAGTATTGTCTGTAGTTGTTGGACCCACAGACAGTATTGTCTGTAGCTGTTGGACCCACAGACAGTATTGTCTGTAGTTGTTGGACCCACAGACAGTATTGTCTGTAGCTGTTGGACCCATAGACAGTATTGTCTGTAGCTGTTGGACCCACAGACAGTATTGTCTGTAGCTGTTGGACCCACAGACAGTATTGTCTGTAGTTGTTGGACCCACAGACAGTATTGTCTGTAGCTGTTGGACCCATAGACAGTATTGTCTGTAGCTGTTGGACCCATAGACAGTATTGTCTGTAGTTGTTGGACCCACAGACAGTATTGTCTGTAGCTGTTGGACCCACAGACAGTATTGTCTGTAGCTGTTGGACCCACAGACAGTATTGTCTGTAGTTGTTGGACCCACAGACAGTATTGTCTCCAGTCAGCTGTCAGTTGAAGCTCCGCTGCCTCTTGCTGCAACAACGAGTCCAAACTGTTTGTCAGAATATCTCCAGAGAAGCCGTCTGTGTCTCCACAGAGTCGAGAGGAAACAGACTCAGTTCCTCCGTTACGCAACTTTCACTAATCAGGAAATCACAGAACTATTTCTCTCTGCCGCAGCACAGAGCGCTGTGGGGTGAAAGGCGGTTCCCGGCGGAGTGATCTGGTTCCGGACGGTCGGGTCGGATCGTAAACAGTAGAGTTCGGTAGAAGACGATCCGCCGAGGGGAAACGGTCGGTGCCGCCGCTCTCCGGGTCGCGGAGAGAAATACGTTGGTCGCTCTCCGGATCGTTTTCACATATTTTGACAGTTTGGACTCGTTGTTAGCAGCTTCATGAAGGTTCTCTTCATGCATCAAGTCTCAAGCAAATTAAATTGTGACTTGAGTCTGACTCAAGTCCCCATCTCTGATCAGCTGTATATGATGAGACTCAGGGCAGAGAGCAAATGAAACCAGATGATTCTGTCATTGTGGACAGAATTTGCATATTGGGAGGGAAAGCGTGGGGTGGGTTTCTATCCAGCTGCCGAAAACACATTTTTGTCATATTTAACGTGGAAAAATTGCACGGTGGAGATGGGATAAAAGTTATTGGTGAAACTGTTCAATTATCCAAACCATTTGACAGGAAAGTTCTGCTAAACTCAAGACTTCGGCTCACAAACTGTTGGTTTTGAGGATATAAACATCCCTAGTGTAAAAATATGGAGGAATTTATTGCAGGTCATTTTTATTCAAAGTGGATGTGAAGCGTTTTGGAAGGAAACTCTCTGTCCTCCTGCTCCTTCACACGGAGGAAAACTCTAAATCTGTTGGTTTGGTTTTAAAAGACCGATGAGAGGCAGCTGATGTCAGAGAAACCTCCCGGACAGGACGGGGGTCTCATGTAGTCCAGGAGCAGCTGGAGGAAAACAGATTGTGTTTTTCTCAGGCTGCTGGTGTTTTGAAGTAGTTAAACATGTCATTCTGTCCTGAATGTTGTGATTTAGGTCTGACCAGGCAGAACCAAATAAACCATTTTTAACTTTGGACTAGAACATTTATTCTGTCATGTCGATGTGTGTGTGATAGATAGATATCTGGCTGTAACTGGTTCAGAGTAAATTAACAGTTTTACTTAAAAATGGAAGAGGTTTCTGCCATTTCAACCACGGGGCTGCTGGGAATTTCTCTCAGGATAACAGGTACAAAGTTTAAAAATTAAAAACAATTTTAAAAACCAGTTATTTGATGTCCAGATGCTGTGAGACCAGAGCAGCACGCTACAGACTCATCCAGCTGCATCAGATCTTGGTGAGAAGTTTATATTCTGGTTTTCAATCAAACATGTTTGATTTAATCGTGACGTTGCCGATTGGGATCATACAAAGATTTGAGTTTTCACTCCCACATGCAGAACGATACAGATGCCACTAGCATGACTATCCTGAACTACCCTGGACTACCTTAATTATCCTGAACTACCCTGAACTACCTTAATTATCCTGAACTACCCTGAACTACCTTAATTATCCTGAACTACCCTGAACTACCTTAATTATCCTGAACTACCCTGAACTACCTTAATTATCCTGAACTACCTTAATTATCCTGAACTACCCGAACTACTCTGGACTACCCGATGTACCCTGGACTACCTGAACTAGGCCTACCTGAACTACCTGAATATCCTGAACTATCCTGAACTACCCTGGACTACCCTAAACTACCCTGGACTATCCTGAACTATCCCTACCTGAACTAGGCCAACCCGAACTACCTGAATATCCTGAACTACCCTGGACTATCCTGAACTACCCTGAACTACCCTAAACTACCCTAAACTACCATAGACTATCTTGAACTACCCTGAACTACCCTAAACTACCATGGACTATCCTGAACTACCCCGGACTACCTGAACTAGGCCTACCTGAACTACCCTGGACTACCTGAATATCCTGAACTACCCTGGACTACTTGAACTAGGCCTACCTGGACTACCTGAACTATCCTAAACTATCCTAAACTACCCTAAACTACCATGGACTATCCTGAACTACCCCGGACTACCTGAACTAGGCCTACCTGAACTACCCTGGACTACCTGAATATCCTGAACTACCCTGGACTAGGTCTACCTGGACTACCTGAACCATCCTGAACTACCTGGACTTCCACAGACTCTGCCATATCGGGCTTGAAGACCTGTGCTGTGTCCCAGCTGCACCACGAAGCTCTGAGAACACGGAGAACACTCATCAGCTTCTTCTTTGATTCAACAAAAACACTTTGATCCAACAGTCGTCTTTATGAACATCATCGTGTTTATTATTGAAAATGGAAACCTGACTCTTCCCCTGCTGACAGGACGACCTCAGGTGACCTTTAACCTTCACCTGAGGACTGTCAACCTGTCAGTGATGTCACTGGGGGGGCGGGGCTTCAGCAGGAAAACTGGCCTCAGGTCTACAGTTTATGCACAGCGGGGTTTGATACGGGCCGATAATTTGTGCCGGTATTCACTATCTTTACATTTTTCAATTTTCATGCCAAAAAAAAATTAACCCAAAACTTCCCAGAGTTCAGTGTTTCCTGCAGAGTTTTGTTCCCATCAGGGCGAAAAGCCTCTGAAACATTTAGAGCATCATGGGACACTAAAACTCTCCACTGAAACCAGGATAATGAAATTTTGGGCTTCACACCAGCTGAACATTCACATTCTGCCACCAGTGTTACTGCAGTCAGTGTGGCGCCTCCTGCTGGACAAACTGACTGTTACACTTAAAGGAAAACTCCCTCTGATCCTCTTCAGTCTGCGATGTTCAACACATTCAGGAGTTACTAAGTGATGAAGTGTCATTTACTTTTTTGGTGAACCCACCTTCCCTCAACTTGCCTCGTTTACTTCAGTTAGTGATTTACTACGTTTCCCAGAATGCCTTTCAACAACCTCCAGGGAAGGGGTGGGAACTTGTTGTATTCAGCTGTGGGGTTTTATGTGAAGATGGAGAGAGCGATAGAGATAGAAACTGGTCTCTCTCCTCTTCTCCGATGGATTTCTCCCTGTATGATTGTTGAACGTCTCTCGGTGCAAAATGGCGGCTCTAGAAAGAAGCCCTCGCTCTTTGATTCTGAGGGACTGACACCAAAACCTGACGTTTACCGCTGATGTTTTACATCCTGAAACATTTTCTCATATCAAACTCCACTGTAGCTGCTGGAAACATCTGGAGGTGACGTCACCTCGTCTACGATTGGCCGGTTATCCACCAAGAAGAAAAACAACTAACTACTGAATGGAGCCAGAGATGAGAAGAACATCAACAGCTGATTTAACAGTTAAAGTGTTTTCAGGGGAGTTTTCCTGTAACTCAACATGTTGCCCAGCAGTGGAATCAGCAGAAATCTTCACAGAGAACAAAGTGAAATGTAAAAGCTTTTCTATAAAATCAGGAGATAAATCCTTGGCTGGTGTAGCAGCTTCCTGATCCGCCTTCATCACATTGATTTATACAATCATCCACAGGCAGAGCAGAGACTCTGCTGACTGACTGTTTAAGGGTTTTTACAGCATCAAGGTGTTGTTAGTATGAAACAAATCCAAACTCAGTGAAAAGCAAGCTAAAATTTAAAGGCTTTTGTCAAGAAGATGTTCTCACTGCAGCTTCAGACTGACATGTGCACCATGCCGCCTGGAACCTGAATTTAACGGTTAATGCTAGAAAAACTTTGCATCAACCTTTGTATTTCTTAAAAGCTCTTTTAAAAAGACAGTAGAATGTCAGCTCATTCAAATCAACTCTAAAAATACCAAAAATTGAAATTGTGATGAAGAAAACTTTAAACCTTGAGCTTCTTCCTCGCTGCCTGAAGGCGGAGGAACAGTCAGTCAGAGGGAGCGAGTCCCTTCTAATGAAATAAATATGAAAAAACAAATCAGTCTGTTCACACAGTGTAAATATTCATCATCTACACTCACCTCAGGAATATCAAACACATGACATTCCTAAAAAACCTTCGGCACAGTCGTCAGTCTCTGCGCCTCCTGTCGCCTCTCCTCCTTCCTGTCTGGGTTTTAAGGCGTTGGGAGAGATTTCAGTCTGACCGGTAAAGGTTCAGTTCACCGTCCGGTCCGGTCCGGTCCGGTCCGGTCCGGTTCCTTCAGTCCGGCACGCAGGCAGCCGGCGCTCCTGACCGCTCTCATTTTAAATTTACCAGTTTCTTGTGTTTGTAATCTGACTGTTTTCTTGGGGAATCGTGGATACTTGCAGCCTCGTAATCAAACAGTTTGGGCTGCAACTAACGATTATTATAATTATTTTTTCAATTAATCATTTAGTCTATAAAATGTCATAAATAATGACAAATATCCACCACAAGTTCCCAGAGCCCAAAGTGATTCTTCAAATTTCTTCCTTTGGCCGCTGCTGTCTGAGCAGCGGCCAAAAAACTCTAATTATTCATTTTATAATGAGATGAAACGGAGAAAAGCAGCAAATCTTATAATTTGTGGAGTTGTAACCAGCAAATGTTTGGGATTTTTACTTGATAAATGACAAATGATTAATCGATTATGAAAATTGTAATAGATTAATTTTATGTTGATTGGCTAACGGTAGAAACGGTAAAATAGCTTGACAAGTGGAACTAAAAATCATGTTTTGTTGCTGCAGTCAGTTGTTCTGAGCATGTGCAGAGTGCTGGTCAGACGTCTGTTTGAGTCCCTCGGTCAGTTCCTCTTCTCTGGATGGATGAAGGTGGACAGACCTGAACCTGCAGCAGGCGGCCAGGCGGCTTCATGTAGTTTGGCGGTGGAGCGAAGAGGCCGAGCGGCGGTCCGGACCGTCCGTGACTCTACACGGCCTGCTGCTTGTCCCGCGGCGGGCCGGCCTCCTCGGCCTCGGCCCCGCCCTCGGCCCCGTCCCCGCCCCCCCGCTCCTGGTTCCAGGCCCGCAGGCCCTCCGGCAGGCTGGTGTCCTCCTCCAGACTTCCGGTTCCCTCCACAAACTCCTCGTACGTCGACTTCTCCTCGAACGGACGCGGCCCCAGCAGCTCCAGCATGTCGGCTTTATCCAGAACCTCCTTCTGCAGGAGGCGCTGCCCCACCTGAGAGGAGGAGGAGGAGGAGGAGAAACTGATCATCCTGCAGGGGAGACTGTTGTGCAGAACATAGAGATACATACAGCAAAGAAAATAGAATATAAACAAAATAGAAGAAATACACGAGTGAAAAGTATGAAAAAATCAACTACAGCATTATGACGATGTGCAGAATAACAGCAGGAGAACTTATATAATACATCAAAAATGAACAATATTCAGTATGAAACAAGTGAAAAATTATAAAAAAATATCTGTTGGTGACTCCTGTCTACTTTACCAGCCGTGATCTGGAGTCTTTTCTATTCTGGAAACTAATAGTGAAAGTGGTTTGGGAATTTAGAAATGTTCTGTTCCACTGGCCTGTAAACATGAACAAAACTCCATGACTTTTCTATGACTTTCCATAACCAAATAGAAAATAGAGCCACCAAAATACAGCCGCCGACTTCAAAACTAGAATGTGTTAAGTAGAAACACACAAGTTTAAAGTATGATGTCTGGAATCTGCCTCTAAACTCCACGACACACGACAAATTCCAGGAAGCAGCAGGAAGCGTAACTCCCTCACAGCAGGAGGGGCGGAGCCTCACCATCTCCACCACGTCCTTCTTGTCCAGGACGAGCTGCAGCGTGCGCTGGTACGCTCGCTCCACCAGCTCCCTGACCTCCTGGTCGATCAGCTCGGCCGTGGCTTCGCTGTACGGTTTCTCCAGAACCATCTCTCCCTGCCGCGGCAGGTCGAACGACACCTGCCCCACCTTGTCACTCATCCCAAACTGCACCACCTGGAGGGGGAGGGGGAGGGGGAGGGGGAGGGGGGAGGGGGGTGTTACGGGTCAACATGTTACTGTCATCAGCATCGTCCAGGACAACCCAAAGGATAGGGATGGGACGATATTCAATATATTGCAATACAAAAATGTGACAATTACGTATCTTGTATGTGTATTATTCTATTGTAGTAATCACAAGTGAGACTCTTGACCATCACAGTTTCTCCATCCAAATTATATTATTGTCACTTTGTAATGACATTTTTAAATTGTCAGACTTTTGACTGTTGTCACTGAACTTCTGCTTCTCTCCTGATACGATTCGATATGTGATCTGAGGTTCAGGATTCAATACGATCAGGAAACCATGTGATCAATCAAAGTCTGACTGTGCAGAATTCTGTTTATTTCTGAGACACAAATCTTTCTAGCGATGCCATTGGCTGCTAGAATGTAAACAACAATTTAAAAATGTCATTACAAAGTGACAATAATATAATTTGGATGGAGAGCTTGTGAAACTGTGATGGTCAAGAGTCTCATTAGTGATTACTACAGCAGAATAACATGGAGCTGATATCACCATTCATGTTCCTGACAGCAGAATAACATGGAGCTGATATCACCATTCATGTTCCTGACAGCAGAATAACATGGAGCTGATATCACCATTCATGTTCCTGACAGCAGAATAACATGGAGCTGATATCACCATTCATGTTCCTGACAGCAGAATAACATGGAGCTGATATCACCATTCATGTTCCTGACAGCAGAATAACATGGAGCTGATATCACCATTCATGTTCCTGACACAACATACAGACTGACACATTTTTGTATTGTGATATATTGAATTTTGATACATCATCCCATCACTAAAAGGTTGCTGTTGTTACTAAAGAATCAGAATCGACCCAAACCCCTGATCGGAAACCCCGTAACCGTTATCCTCCCATCATGCAGCAGTACCTGGGCGTAGGCGGACTGTGTGACCTTCTTCAGGTCGTCCTGCGCTCCGGTGGTGATCCGGCTGAAGAAGACCTCCTCGGCGACGCGCCCCCCCAGCATCATGCACATCCGGTCGAACAGCTGCTCCCGGCTGTACAGGTACTGCTCTCTGGGCAGGTACTGAGCGTAGCCCAGGCCCTTCCCTCTGGGGATGATGGACACCTGAACACACCGCGCACACACACACACACACACACACACACACACACACACACACACACACACACACACACACACAGAGGAGGTGATGAAACACAGCTGGTGGCAGCGAGGAACAAGCTACAGCAGAGTTCCCCGATTCCCCCGCAAGGCATTGTGGGTATTAGAGTTAGAGGGGCACAGAGTCATAGGTGCAAAGAATTCTGGTCGTTGTAGTTCACTGACATGCTTTCAGCTCTTGGCAGCATTACATTTGTTTCAAATCTACATGAGAATCAGCAGCTTCAGGCACCGAAATGAATCCAAAACAAAAGTTTACCTGCCGGCTGTTAATTTACGATCAACAGAAAATGTATCAATTATAATTTTGATAATGGATCATTCGTTTTAGTCATTTATCAGTAAAAATACCAAACATTTACTGGTTGCAGCTTCACCATTGCTGGGATTTGCTGCTTTTTTCCATTTCATCTCATCATTAAATGAATACTTTGTGTTTTCTGGCTGCTGGTCAGACTGAGGAAGAAATCTGAAGAATCACTTTGAACTCTGAGAGCTCATTATTTTTGACATTTTATAGACTAAATTATTTTATTTATTTTTTTTAAACTTTGTTTATTGGGTTTTGCAACATACAATTGTGTCATCAGAGCGATTATAAAAAGTAAAAAGGTATATATTCCCTCTATAAGAAGACATTATAAAAAAAGTGACAATTGACATATTGCTAAACACCAAAACAGCTTACAAAGACTGAGAAAACTAAAATAACACAACTAGACTAAATTATTAATCGAAAAAATATTCAATAGATAAACTCATAATGAAAATAATCGTTCCAGAATATTAACACTGTATGGGTAAATTCTGTGGGTGGCATTCAGAGGGTTGGTGATCAATACCAATGATTCATCGATTACTTTATTTATTTATACAGCACCTTTTAAAACGGAGGTTACGAAGCGCTTCACAATAAAAACTAGAATTAAAAAAAAAATACAAAACATAAAAGCACATATCACATAAATAGAAACAGAATACCACAGACAAATTTAAGACAACATGACAGCAAAAGTCATGTTCAGCAGTGTGTGTGTGTGTGTGTGTGTGTGTACCTTCAGCAGCGGGTCGGCGTGCTGCAGGAACCAGCCCACGATGGCGTGCCCCGCCTCGTGATACGCCACCGTCTTCTTCTCTGTCGGCTGCAGCACCTGAGTCTTCTTCTCCAGACCTGCAGTCACATGACCAGCGACATCACTCACACAGAACCGTACTCTAAAAACCGATCGGTAAGCGCCATGTCACGTTACAGCCGATGATGTCACGCTCACCTCCGATGACGCGGTCGATGGCCTGCTCGAAGTGCTTGCCGTTGACGGACGGGTTGAGGTGTCGGGCGGCGATCAGCGCCGCCTCGTTACAGACGTTGGCGATGTCGGCGCCTGGAGAGACAGAAACATCAGACAGCTGCAACAAAACCTGACAGGCAGCAGAGCAGTAAAACACTCGGAGATGAGTCCTGTCAGCGTTAGGCGGCGGCCACACCGATCCATCAGAAAACAGACAGAATTACTGCTGATAGATGTGTGTGTGTTGGTTTGTTCTGAGCGTCAACATGGCGGCGAGGCAGAAGAACAGGAAGCATAACGAAGAAACAGACTCTACAGTATAAACTTAATCAGAAACTGATCTGGAAACCTCCAGTCATCCCAACGCTCCACCAGGCTTCCTCTGGTTTCTCTTTGTTTCGGTCGGACCGTCGTCTCTGTGTTCGCCGCTAGTTTCTACAGAACAAACGTAGGAACGCTCTGATTGGCTGAACGGACGCTGACGAATCAGTCTGTCCAGAAAAAAGTCCAACTTCTCCAGCTAACTTTGGTTTTGGTCACATGATGCAGGTTGAGCATTCAGAGGCTGTGACTGGTCAGGAGCTTTACATGATTACATGATTATTAATGATGGATGAATAAAATCGTGACATGATGACCTCTGATGACCTGAACGCTCTACAGTCTGCCTCTGTCTCACACCTGTGAATCCCGGCGTAGCGGCGGCCATCTTCCTGGCCAGAGCGTCTCGGTCCAGACCGGGGTCCAGTTTGATCGGCCGCAGGTGGACTTTAAAGATGGAGGCCCGGCCCTTGATGTCAGGAGGACCTGAAAGAAGACAGGACACAGGATGGAGCTTCACCTTAGACAGTCAGCAGCTTCTTCTAAATCTCTGCTTAAGACTTATTTTAATAGACTTCTGACATCTTTTATTCCATTATTTATCCCATTACTAGTATTCCAAGGTGTCTACCCTTTATTCTCATCCTTTCATCTTGTGGTGCCTTATTGTTTTCATTTATGAGTATGATGTTTACTTTTAATTGATGAAAGAACTTTGCAAACTTTTATTATTATTACTACTACTACTACTACTACTACTACTACTACTACTACTACTACTACTACTACTACTGCTACTACTAGCTGTATATTGCTCTGTATAAGGTCAACTTTTCAGGAATGCAGGAAAACAGACTTGGTTTCAGGTTGATGAGCATGTATTTTTTAAATGTTACACTGGGTTTTGAATGTGTTTCATGGTTATAAAACTTCCTCTACCTGTGAAGCAGTGTTTCTCAGCTTGGAGGCAGCGGCCTCCAGGGAAAAACTATTTTTGTAGTACATCAATTTCTCATGTTTTTCATATTTGTCGTTAAAGCACTTTCTGTGAATATTTGCAGCCTTTAAGTTTCCTGCAGTAATTAATCAATAAAGTTGGTGTCAAAAATTACAATTCTGCACATTTATCTACTGTAACCCCATTAGTGATATTTATAGACTTGCATTTTCGAACACCAGGGATTTATAATTTAATTAAGTCGATTCAGTTCATCATCCGGCTGTATTCCCAATAATTAATGATTAGAAAGTCCCACTGTGATTTGAGCTGAACTGCTGAGTCCAGACTGCTGGCCGTTGCACCTCAAACGTCCCCTAAGTGATATTTTAAGACATAAATTTGGACTCTACCTATATAGATCTGCCGGTCGAAGCGTCCCGGTCTCATCAGGGCCGGATCCAGGATGTCCGGTCTGTTGGTTCCAGCCAGGACCACCACGTTGGTCGCCGTGTTAAACCCTGAAAACAGACGATTAACACCAAGAACATCAGATCACACTGCCATCTCCAACCTGAGGAATCAAACTCCTGTCCATCTCCAACCTGAGGAATCAAACTCCTGTCTATCTCCAACCTGAGGAATCAAACTCCTGTCTATCTCCAACCTGAGGAATCAAACTCCCGCCCATCTCCAACCTGAGGAATCAAACTCCCGCCCATCTCCAACCTGAGGAATCAAACTCCTGTCCATCTCCAATCTGAGGAATCAAACTCCCGCCCGTCTCCAATCTGAGGAATCAAACTCCCACCCGTCTCCAACTGGAGAAATCAAACTCCTATCCTTCTCCAACCTGAGGAATCAAACTCCCGCCCCTCTCCAACCTCAGGAATCAAATTCCCACCTATGTCAAACCTGAGGAATCAAACTCCCGCCTACGTCCAACCTGAGGAATCAAACTCCCACCCGTCTCCAACCTGAGGAATCAAACTTCTGCCCATCTCCAGCCTGAGGAATCAAACTCCCGCCCGTCTCCAACCTGAGGAATCAAACTCCCGTCTATGTCCAACTTCAGGAATCAAACTCCTGCCTACGTCCAACCTGAGGAATCAAACTCCCACCCGTCTCCAACCTGAGGAATCAAACTCCTGCCCATCTCCAGCCTGAGGAATCAAACTCCCGCCCGTCTCCAACCTGAGGAATCAAACTCCCGCCCGTCTCCAACCTCAGGAATCAAACTCCCACCTATGTCAAACCTGAGGAATCAAACTACCGCCCGTCTCCAGCCTGAGGAATCAAACTCCCACCTATGTCAAACCTGAGGAATCAAACTCCTGCCCATCTCCAGCCTGAGGAATCAAACTCCTGTCCATCTCCTATCTAAGGAATCAAACTCCCGCCCGTCTCCAACCTAAGGAATCAAACTCCCGCCCGTCTCCAGCCTGAGGAATCAAACTCCTGCCCATCTCCAACCTGAGGAATCAAACTCTCGCCTGTCTCCAGCCTGAGGAATCAAACTCCCGTCTATGTCCAACTTCAGGAATCAAACACGCGCCCATGTCCAACCTGAGGAATCAAACTCTCACTTGTCTCCAATCTAAGAATCAAACTCCCGCCCGTCTCCAGCCTGAGGAATCAAACTCCCGCCCGTCTCCAACCTAAGGAATCAAACTCTCGCCCGTCTCCAGCCTGAGGAATCAAACCCCCGCCCGTCTCCAGCCTGAGGAATCAAACCCCCGCCCGTCTCCAGCCTGATGAATCAAACTCCCGCCCGTCTCCAGCCTGATGAATCAAACCCCCGCCCGTCTCCAACCTAAGGAATCAAACTCTCGCCCGTCTCCAGCCTGAGGAATCAAACCCCCGCCCGTCTCCAGCCTGATGAATCAAACTCCCGCCCGTCTCCAGCCTGATGAATCAAACTCCCGCCCGTCTCCAGCCTGATGAATCAAACCCCCGCCCGTCTCCAGCCTGAGGAATCAAACCCCCGCCCGTCTCCAGCCTGAGGAATCAAACTCCCGCCCGTCTCCAACCTAAGGAATCAAACTCTCGCCCGTCTCCAGCCTGAGGAATCAAACCCCCGCCCGTCTCCAGCCTGAGGAATCAAACCCCCGCCCGTCTCCAGCCTGATGAATCAAACTCCCGCCCGTCTCCAGCCTGATGAATCAAACCCCCGCCCGTCTCCAACCTGAGGAATCAAACTCCCACCCGTCTCCAACCTGAGGAATCAAACTTCTGCCCATCTCCAGCCTGAGGAATCAAACTCCCGCCCGTCTCCAACCTGAGGAATCAAACTCCCGTCTATGTCCAACTTCAGGAATCAAACTCCTGCCTACGTCCAACCTGAGGAATCAAACTCCCACCCGTCTCCAACCTGAGGAATCAAACTCCTGCCCATCTCCAGCCTGAGGAATCAAACTCCCGCCCGTCTCCAACCTGAGGAATCAAACTCCCGCCCGTCTCCAACCTCAGGAATCAAACTCCCACCTATGTCAAACCTGAGGAATCAAACTACCGCCCGTCTCCAGCCTGAGGAATCAAACTCCCACCTATGTCAAACCTGAGGAATCAAACTCCTGCCCATCTCCAGCCTGAGGAATCAAACTCCTGTCCATCTCCTATCTAAGGAATCAAACTCCCGCCCGTCTCCAACCTAAGGAATCAAACTCCCGCCCGTCTCCAGCCTGAGGAATCAAACTCCTGCCCATCTCCAACCTGAGGAATCAAACTCTCGCCTGTCTCCAGCCTGAGGAATCAAACTCCCGTCTATGTCCAACTTCAGGAATCAAACACGCGCCCATGTCCAACCTGAGGAATCAAACTCTCACTTGTCTCCAATCTAAGAATCAAACTCCCGCCCGTCTCCAGCCTGAGGAATCAAACTCCCGCCCGTCTCCAACCTAAGGAATCAAACTCTCGCCCGTCTCCAGCCTGAGGAATCAAACCCCCGCCCGTCTCCAGCCTGAGGAATCAAACCCCCGCCCGTCTCCAGCCTGATGAATCAAACTCCCGCCCGTCTCCAGCCTGATGAATCAAACCCCCGCCCGTCTCCAACCTAAGGAATCAAACTCTCGCCCGTCTCCAGCCTGAGGAATCAAACCCCCGCCCGTCTCCAGCCTGATGAATCAAACTCCCGCCCGTCTCCAGCCTGATGAATCAAACTCCCGCCCGTCTCCAGCCTGATGAATCAAACCCCCGCCCGTCTCCAGCCTGAGGAATCAAACCCCCGCCCGTCTCCAGCCTACCGTCCATCTCCACCAGCAGCTGGTTCAGGGTGTTCTCCTGCTCGCTCTGCCCTCCGAAGTTCCCCCCTCCTCTCTTTCGGCCCACGGCGTCGATCTCGTCGATGAAGAGGATGCAGGGGGCGTTCTTCCTCGCCATGGCAAACATGTCCCTCACCTGGGAGAGGAGAGGGTCCACCCTTCAGTTTCACAGGACATTCAGCTTCTTTCATAGAAAATGCCCCAGCGGTGGATTTTTATGTGTCGTTTAAAACTATTCTTACAGTTTTTATAAATTAAACAAGCATTTTATAATTGTAATTTGTAGAAAAAAAGTCATATTTTACATAAATATTTTATATATGTTCTACAGTCTTACATTAAAATGTGTTTAAAAAAGTCAAATATCTTGTGATTGATATGATAAACTAGTTTTTAAGTTATTGAAGCATATTACAATACTGGTTTTAAGGTTTTCACCGTGTTAATAAGTATTGGGATAGTATCGTCATTTTATTATGTTAAAGCCATTTTGACCCCGCCATTTGTCTTTCCATCAAGGCAAAGGCGGCTACTTTAAAGAATCTAAAATATAAGATAGTTTTGATTTGTTTAACACTTTTTTGGTCACTGTATAATTCCATTTAAGTTATTTCATAGTTTTGATGTCTTTACTATTATTCTAAAAATGCTGAAAATAGTAAAAATAAAGAAAAATGTGGTGTGTCCCAGACTTTTGACTGGTAGTGTATATTGAGATAATTTTGGCCAAGGTAATCGTACAATGAAATTTTTATATTGGCACAGGCCTAGTCAGAGGTCAGGGGTCGGGGGTCAGAGGTCAGAGTTGAAGGACTCCTCTCACCCTGGCGGGGCCGACGCCCACGAACATCTCCAGGAACTCGGAGCCGTTGACGGTGATGAACGGGACGTTGGCCTCTCCGGCCGTGGCTTTGGCCAGCAGCGTCTTCCCCGTCCCGGGAGGTCCGGACAGCACGGCACCCTGGGATACCACACACACACACACACAGGTCATTTACCACACTGGACTCCCAACAAACAAATTAATACTACTACAGTATTAAGAGAGCAAGAATAACTTAAATACAACTTAAATTAATTTAACTTAAATAAGTTAAATACAACTTTATAAAAATGAATTCTTCATTGTGTCTTCAAAACTAGTCATACCGTCTCAAGCTGTATATACTGATATATATATATATATATATATATATGTGAATAGTCAGATGAACGGGGAATCTGCAGGTTTCAGAAAGACAAATCTAAGACTTTTAAAACCTTTTTAAATGCTACCTGGAATTTAATTCTGCACTTTAATTCTGCACTGCAGCAACAGCTCTAAAACTCCTTGCTCACAAATCCATTCTGGACGTTCCTCTCTCTTAAGCAATTAATTGCAGCCTCTGCAATTTGGAAATTGCAGAAGTTCATACTGCAAATTTGTTTGTTTTTTTCAATTAATTGTTCAGCTGTAGTAGGAAGCGATAAGGGAATCGATAAAGAATCGGATCGATAAGAAGAATCAGCAGCGGTGTGGTGGACCCCGGTGCACCTTGGGGATTTTGGCGCCCAGGTCCTGGTACTGCTGCGGGTTCTTCAGGAAGTTGACGAACTCCAGGATCTCCAGCTTGGCCTCCTCGCAGCCCGCCACGTCTTTGAACTTCACCTCGATGTTGTCCTTCATCATCTTGGCCGTCGACTCGCTCATGCTGAAGGGCCCGCCCCTCCCGCCGCCGGGGCCTCCTCCCATTGGTCCTCGCCGCAGGGTGAAGAGCAGGAAGCCGATCAGCAGCAAGGTGGGGATCATGCTCATCAGAAACGAGCTGTGAGGAGGGAACGATGAGAGAGTTAGCAAGGTTCGACCGATGCTGTTTTACTTGATATTCATATTAATTATTTTTTCAAATCCCCTCCCATGTGCATGTTAGGTACAGGTCATAAAATTCAAATATTCGTTTGCAGGGATGATGTCAACTTTGGTCATAATTTGTCTGTTAACATTTTGTTTTTTTAAACACTGAGAAATGTCATAGAAATGATTGTATATACATTTCATGCAGTCACATACAAACAGTTTATACATTTCCTTTAGAATTTCATGTTAGAGAGGGAGAGACAGAGAGAGAGAGAGAGAGAGACAGACAGAGAGAGAGAAAGAGAGAGAGAGACAGAGACAGAGACAGAGAGAGACAGACAGAGACAGAGAGAGAGAGAGAGAGAGACAGAGAGAGAGAGACAGAGACAGAGAGAGACAGAGAGAGACAGACAGACAGAGAGAGACAGAGAAAGAGAGAGACAGAGAGAGACAGAGAGAGAGACAGAGAGAGAGACAGAGAGAGAGACAGACAGAGAGAGACAGAGAAAGAGAGAGAGAGAGAGACAGAGAGAGAGACAGAGAGAGAGAGAGAGACAGACAGAGAGACAGAGAAAGAGAGAGAGAGAGAGAGAGACAGAGACAGAGAGAAGAGAGAGAGAGACAGACAGAGAGAGAAAGACAGAGACAGAGAAAGAGAAACAGAGACAGCGAGAGAAAAGAGAGAGAGAGAGAGAGAGAGAGAGAGCGAAAGAGAGAGACAGAGAGAGAGAGACAGACAGAGACAGAGAGAAAGAGAGAGACAGACAGAGACAGAGAGAGAGAGACAGAGACAGAGAGAGAGAAAGAGAGACAGACAGAGACAGAGAGAGAGAGACAGAGAGAGAGACAGAGAGAGAGACAGAGAGAGACAGAGAGACACAGAGAGAGACAGAGAGAGACAGAGAGAGAGAGAGACAAAGAGACAGACAGAGAAAGAGAGAGACAGAGACAGAGAGAGAGAGAGAGAGAAAGAGAGAGAGAGAGACAGTCTGTCTAACAGACAGACACTAAGCTTTGGCAATATATACTGAACTGTACTTCATGCCAATAAAGCTCATTGAATTGAATTGAATTGAATTGAATTGAATAGAGAACGCTTTAATGCAGGAGAGTCTGAAGAAAGAGAAGAAGATGGATGATACAAAGTTAATCAGCTAAGTGGAAAAGTCCAGGCAGCGGTGTGACTGTCAGCACTGTTTCCACACAGACGACATTACAGAAGATAAGGAGCACGAGCCCTGCTGCTGTGTGTGTGTGTGTGTGTGTGTGTGTGTGTGTGTGTGTGTGTGTGTGTGTGTGGACCCACCCGTCGCTCTCGGTGCTGTAGACCACGGCGGCTCGGTGCGACGGCTCCAGGCCGAGCTCCATGTGCGCCGCCTCCAGGTTCCTCTCGAACGTGTCGACGCTGCCGATGTTGAACCAGACGTAGCTCTGCAGACGTTTTATTACATTTATCTGACATTTGACATCATGTTTGCCTGATGAAGGTCCTATGACCGAAACGCAATAAATTATTATGCAATTATTATGTTACAATAAAGTATTATGTAAGTGTAGACAGAGTGTGGGATTACGTTGCTTTCTCAGTATCTATCTTTTTGGTTTTTGTCCTACGCACCTGTCACTCAACAGTTTTAGGTGTGCAAAAATTATTTTTCTTTATTTGATATTAAAAATCCATTAAGAATAAGAAGAATTTGTAAAAAGATGAAACGGTAGTTGATTTTATTTATCTTTGTCTCATATGCTCAGATTGGATCCTCCTCCTATTTTTAGTGTTTTTATCATTTATACAAATAAGGTAAACCTAAAACAGGTTTGGCATAATGCAGCAAACATTAGCACTAACGTATAGAATTGCTTTATAAATCAGAACAGGAAAATGAGCTAACAGATCCTATTTTTAACAAGCTTTTACTTTCTATCAGATATTTAAGTGTGGTTTGTCCTGCTCACCCCGTCAGAAGCGTCGGCTCCCGGCACCAGAATCACTCTGACGTACTGCTTGTTCACAACCTCCAGCCGGTCCACCTGGACAGGAGGGAGAAAGTGATTTTTTTACCTTTTTTTTAACTGCTCTTTTTGTTTCAGTAAGTGCTCCAGCTGAAGGAAATTTAGAGACTTTGACCTAAACACAGCTGGGGTTGTTAAAGCAGAAAAAGAGCTGAGTGGATTTCACTTCAGTCTGACATTAGTTAACATGACATTGGTTTATCCAATTCTCACCATTCTCCTTTCCTCAATAATAATAAAATGTGCTTGTTATCATCAGTTCAGACAGCAGAAATGTGTCTCACAAAATCACCAGATCATCACCACATGATTCCACTGAAAGACGATAAACCATAACATTGAATTATCGCCCGGCTCTAGGTCACAGTGGACGATCCTTAACCTCGCGGGCCACTGCAGCCATTTGATTTAGTTCTCCAGATGTTGAGGACCGATCAGGATCCGGTTCCCGGTCCAGTCTGACTCACCATGCCTCTGCCCAGGTAGCGGTGGACGAAGTCCTTCCAGCTGATCTCCCTGCCGGTGTCTCTGAAGTAGAAGTAGAGCAGCGCTGAAGAGATTCCTGCAGCCGTCACCGCCATGTAGCGGAAGTCCTTCTCGTCCCAGGGGAAGTCGCCCTGCAGACAGGAGGGAGGCAACGGCTCACATTACGGCTGCACAGTTAGCCACAAAATACTCAATCGCAATATTGAGTAGAGCAATTTCCAAATGGCAAAAAAATGCAGTTTCTTGTCAGAGGGAAAGGAGTTTGCTCTGCTGCTGAATCACTGGACTCAACATCAACTAACATGGCAGCGATTCAAACTGTCAGCGGTGGAAAAAGTACTCAAAGCCTTTACTCAAGTAAAAGCAGCAATACCATAATGGAAAAATACTTCATTAAAAGTAAAAGTTCTGTATTCAAAAGTTTACTTCAGTAAAAGTATAGAAGTATCAGCAGTAAAATGAACTGAAGTATGAAAAGTAAAAGTTGTCATTCTGTCAGAGAGTTAAATTATTGAAGCATGAACCTGTCAGAAGTATTTTAATGTTGTCGGTCTAACTGCTCCAGATACTGTTGGAGTTTAAACTCTAACAATGCAACATATTTTATGAGCTTATCGTATGTTTTGCGTGTAAAACCTTATTCTGCAAAGTAACTAGTAACTCCAGCCAGCAGATAAATGTAGTGGAGGAAAAAGAACAAGATTTCCCTCTGAGATGTAGTGGAGGAAAAGTAGAAAGTCTCACAGAATGGAAATACTCAAGTAAAGTGCCAGAACCTCAAAACTGTACTTAAGTACAGTACTTGAGTAAATGTACTTAAGTATTTTCCACCTCTGCAAACTGAGCAAAACTAAACAACTCTTTTTCTCCTCCAAACAAGTTTTTGAAGATCTCTTGGTAACACTTTATTTGAAGGGGGGTGAATAAGGCTGACATAACACTGTCATAACTATGTCATGACAACTGACATTGATAATGTCACTTTCAATGCAAAGTTGACACTGTTCTAGACGTCTCTGCATTGAAAGTGACATTATCAAACAAATAACACTTAATGACAACAGTCGTAAACATTCATAACGTCTAATTCATGTTCATGTCAGTTGTCATGACATAGTTATGACAGTGTTATGTCAGCCTTATTCACCCCCCTTCAAATAAAGTGTTACCAATCTCTTAAACATCAAGCTTTTAAAAAGAAGTTATATAGCAAAATATGCGTCCGTGTAGACAGAAATTCAAAGCGCCAAATGTCTGTAAAAACTTGTCTTCGGTGGATAAATCACTCAAACTTTCTGAGACGATAACGTCTTAAGTCTCGATTATATTCAGTCTTTGGTTTTGCTTTCTCAAACTTTGTCCCTGCAGGCCACCGTACATTCTGACTGTGAGTCCATCAAATCAATGCAAAGCAATGGCTCTGGTTCAGTCCATCCACGCACCTTCTGCATGCGGCTCCACCAGTTTTTCCCTCCTCCTCCTCCTCCTCCTCTCTTCCCCCCTCCGCCGGACCTTCCTCCTCCTCCTCCTCCTCCTCCTCCTCCTCCTCCTCCTCCACTTCCAGACTCTTTGCCTTTTCCATCTGAAGGGCAGAGATGATTGGTTGGATAACGGATCAGTCAGACAAATCATCAAAGTTTTGATCCCATTTGTAATTTAATAATCCTTATTTAAGTAACCAGTTGTGACTAGGGCTGGGTGATATGAATGAAATCAATATCACAATACTCATAAAGATTTGTAGGTATGGGGGGGATATTCGATACTGCAGAAAATATCACGATATTCAATATTGTTGTATATCAGCCCAAGCCTATTCATCAGTTTATAGTGTTTCTGCAGTCAAGCAGGATTAACCCTCTCAGTTCTGGTGTCATTCAGACTCTCAGAGTCTTTTACCTTTCTGCTCGCTGGAGTACAGAAGCTGCTGAGCTGAACAGAGTCTGAGACCGGACAGGAAGTTAGCTGCAGGCAGAGAAACGTTCTGGAACAGACCGAAACACACTGTTAGTACACTTCATACACAACCAGCCAGGCTCGGACAAATCAGAAATGTTGTTGTCTGCTATCTTGACCTTTGGCAGGTAACCAACCACAGTTTGGAGGTCTTGGGATATCTGACACACAATTCTGTCTAAATTGATGATACAAAGTATATTTTATTTAAAAACACTGACAAAATGAGGTATCAGTTTTGTTTGACATCAAACCTAACACATTACCATTCAGTTCAATGGGATGAACATTAAGTTGATCTGATGTGGTTTTACATGTGAGCCATATCGTGACATATCGACATTGAAAAAAATCCTTATGATTATAGTTATATTGATTTCAACCATATGGCCCAGCCCTATTACTAAGCTTTCATTCAAAAGGTACTGAAAGATGTACCGTTTTGGTACCGGTATCGAATTTAAGGTCCCGGTATCGGTAATTTAAGATACCCAGCTCTACTACCATTCCTCCAGTGAGTTTAACGTTAACAGAACAAGCTACATGGATTTAAGTTCTTGCTAGCTTTAAGGATTTGAAAAAAACGTAGCAACTTGGCAAGCTAACCGGCTACTACAGTAATCTTATTAGCTAACATTAGATATGAATGACAAGCAGACAAACGGGATTCATCTGGCCTACAGTTTATATCGGAACCCTTAGTTTGTTCACCAGTGTTGCATTTAATGGAAGTTACAGCCAGCCTTTAAGAAAAGCTAGCAAACATTAGTTTGCAAGCTAACCAGGCACTGGACTGTAGAAACTGTGCACTAACTTGCTAACTTAGCTGCAGCCTTGTTCTCTTACATGGAGAGAACGTCACACCGGACTCCATTTGAAACTCGACCAGTTTAAGGTTGCTTGCTTACTGCCAAAGAGCATACAGGACCTGGTAAAACAGCCAACACACTTTATCGGCATGCATCGAATACACCAGGTAGCAAAAGAAAAATCTCAACTACTTAATTCCCCCAATCTCCTTCCAACAAAACAGCCCGTGGTGAAGGGCAGCCAGCAGAGTCAACCAAATGAAAAAGTTGTAAATTTATTGAAATGAATGATGCTTGGTGGATCTCATGTCTGCCGAACTTAGCTGTAGATCCTAACGATTCAGAAGAGGTCTTAAGACGTGTTCTACAATTTATGTGCATTTTCCGGTAAGCAAAGGAGCATTAAACTGACAGATTTTGGAATGGAGAACGGCACGAATCCGGGCTAGCTAAGTATGAATGACTGCAGACAATTTGAGTTTTAATCTGAGTTCCAGCCCATGAGAGAGAAATAGCCCGGTGCTGTTAGCCTGTAACCTACTCGCATGTTTTCTCAAACAACTACAGTTTAACCCAGAAAACCTCCACCTTACCCGGGCAGCGGAGCCTCCGTGGCCGGGTATGGAGAGGTGTCTTGCCGTCACCGCTGAGATCCGACCCCAGGCTCCTCCAGCCCGGCGGAGAGGCAGAGCGGCCGCCGAGAGAAGCCTCAACATCTGAGACATGCTCCCGCTGCCGCCTGCCAGCTTTCAGCCAAACCTACTGTTTAATTTCTGAGTTAAATTTCCCTCTTGTACTTCATAATCTAGCTAGGAGTGTTATTGAATAAGTGCAACAGCCTGAAAATGTCAACGGGAGGATGATGTAAAGGCCCGACAGGCTTCCTCTGCAAACACCGGACCAGATTTGACCTGTGAGGAAATTATTTTATTAAATCCAAAGTTACCATAGATCAGGAAACCTCGTGTTATTATCGAGTCCAACATATCTCATTAACTGAATACGAGTAAAGGCATTTTTAGTTTTAAGATATCTTTATTACATTCAGGCATAAAAAAGGGCATCAATGGGTCCTCAGCACACCCTCTCTCTGATTGGCTGAGACAAAACCCATTTCCACTCTGAACCCTCGTGTAACGTCATGTAACTGTTACCAAAGACCAGTTTTTACAACGATTTAGAAAATTTTAAATTTGGAATGCTTATGGAAGATAAAAAAAAATAGAGAGAATTTTTAATGAATAATTTCATTATTTTTGGCAAAATATTTTCTACACAAATATAAAATGTATGAAAAGCAAGAAAGCCCAGAAATTACACTCAATTCATTAATTCACACTCAAGTAATTACACAGTAGAAAGTCATACTGAAACTGAAACTCATCTTCTCATAAACAAGCACTGATCAAACCAATCTGCAAGGAATTATTATACACCAAAGTGAGTAAACAAATGGTAAGTATCAGAGGTGGGGACTCGAGTCACATGACCTGGACTCGAGTCACAATTTGAATTGCTCGAGACTTGACTTGATGCATGAAGAGAAGACTTGAGACTTGACTTGACTTGGGTTCTGGTGACTTGGGACTTGACTCTGACTTGTACTTTGATGACTTGAAAAGGTTTCTAAAGTCTTGACTTGAGATCTTGTGTTTGTGTAAATGACTTAGATTGAAAGTGATGAGATTTGTTCCAGCAGACGACTGAATTTAAATTCTTAGATTTTGAATATTTAAAGATTTGGAATTTATCAAGTTTGGCCGCTAAGCAGCCGTGTCTCTCTCTCTCCCTCTATCTCTCCCTCTCTCTGTCTCTCTCTCTCTCCCTCTCTGTGTCTCTCTCCCTCTCTCTCTGTCTCCATTGTAGAGTGAAGCTCGCTCGCCCAGAAACTCTCTGAACTGTTTCACTATAGAAAATGCAGCAGCCAAACGCTCCATTTCATTACCGTTATTTGATGTTAGGAACGCTCAGATCTCGGTGGATGATGAACACAGAACTCAAGAGTGAGACTGAAGAAGAAAATGAACACAACAGCATCCCTCTGTTGACTGCCAGCACCAACTGAAACACACTGAACCCGTTCTAAAGCACAGGAACCGAACAGAGGAACCGTGCAGTGTCGGTCAGCGTCAGCAGATGGCAGCATCACACAGAAACACATTCAAGTCCACATTAGAGTAGAGTGAACTGTGCTGTTTCCCTCAGAGAATCTGCTGACTGAAGCAGGTTCAACTGAAAGATCAAACTCTTCACTTTCTCTGCAGGTCTCTGAACTGAGGTCAGTTATCTGATCAGCTGTCTGGTGAAAACTGAGTGACAGATGCCTTCACTGACCTCAGGGTCAGGGTTAGGTGGTGTAATGTGACCAGCAAACATGATTCACAATAGTTTGTTGTCTGTGAGAAGTAAATAACTGTGTGTGCACAGCATGATGGGATAGGTGGCGACGCCAACCAGGCCACAATGAGAAAAGTTGAAAAAAACAACAACTTATATATGCAATATTATGCAAAGGAGCATGACAGTTACGGCATGAGAGCCAATCACCTTCAGTCAAAAAGCTGGAGATGTTGGTCTTCCTGTGTAACGTTAGCGGAGGCTAAAATATGCTAGCTTTAGCTCTGGTAGGATAAACAAGTAACGTTAGCTTGCTAGCTTAACTATCACATCACTGTAGCCACTTAACTGGCTAGCTCACTAGAGTGAAGCACAATTTCAAGATTACATTTTCCATATATATGCTCATGGATTATATTTGGGCAAAATGAAATGAAGAAAATTATAAAATACAAAAGAGGTGAGAAAACTCCGGTGAAACGCTGACAGGCGACTTCTGATGAGCCAAGTGACGTCATCTGGTCTACAGATCGGAGTTTTGCTTATTGAAACATCGTCTTCTGTTATGATTGGTTCGATCAGGCGACCAATCAAAAAAGAGAGGAGGCGGGCCAATTTGAAACATCAAGCGGACCGTGACGGACAGAGGCAAGTTAGCTAACACAAATGTTTTTTATTTGTAGGTATTTCATTCACAATTTATTAACTTTTCTGTTAAATAGAAAGAGAGTGCTCAGGTGTAGCTGACTATGTAAACAAGTTAGCTGTTAGCTAGTAGTTACTAACTAACTACCACATCCACTCGTCACTAAAGCACTGGGTGAAGGGCACACGAACCAGAAAAATCCGCTTTATGTTTGGTAGTTTTATGATTTGTGGAGTCAGAAAAAAATCTGCATTTGTGTATTTAAGCACAATGTATTATTTTTTTGGTTTGAGAACTTAAAGGACTGCTGTGATCAGTCTATCTTTTGTGTGTTTGTATGTACAGTATGTATTCAGCGGCTTGTCCAGTATGACAGTTCACTTCAGAGCATCGATCAGCTGGCCAGTTTTCACCAGCTGCGGCTAATTCACCGAGTCCAGAGACAGCCAGGTGACTTCAGATCAACAGCCACAACAGGCAACCTGATCTGAAGCTCTGTAGCCACATTTAGCCTCGGTTAGCTTCGTCAGGTGGGTGCTGGTCTTGGACGGCAGCCAGGGAAGCGTCAGGCTTGTGTGTGTGTGTGTGTGTGTGTGTGTGTGTGTGTGTGTGTGTGTCCACTTAGCCTCGGAAACATGAAGGGTTTCCTGTTCTTCAGCTACAGATGAAGGTTTGGACACCAGGACTCACCGTCCAGCCTGGAGGAGTCAGCTGGTTCTGGCAGAGAGAGACACTCTGCTTACATCAGCCAGACTGAGTCCAGACTGGATCTGCCTGTCTGTCTGTGTGTGTGTGTGTGTGTGTCTGTCTGTCTGTCTGTCTGTCTGCCTGTCTGTCTGCCTGTCTGTCTGTCTGTCTGTCTGTCAGCAGGATCTCTCAAAAACTTATGAGTGGATTTCCATGACACTTGGCAGACAGATCAGCTTCAGGTCGAGGTGCAACTGATTAGATTTTGGTGGATCTGGATGATTATTGTTTTGTAGCCATAGCTATTAAACTAACTAACAGATAGAGACTTGATTCCAAATTGTTACAGATGTTTGCAGAGTCCAGAAATCAATTTAACTTCAAGTCTCAGTGATAGTGATGCGTCTGGGTGGGACAGCAGGTTCAGCGCTGCAGAAGGTTTGCGAACGCTTCGATGTCCGTCCTCCAAGATGAAAGAAAACCGCAGCGAGTTTCCTCTCAGCCGGCTGACAGCTTCTCCCATGATGCTCGACCGGCTGAACGGAGCGGAATATAAAACCAAACCGACGCTGACATGTGAGTTCTTGAGGTTTGGAGATCAGCTGAGGTTTGTGTTTGGTTTCGGTTTCTACACTGAAGCTTCAGCTCTCTACCTGCCTGTTGGACTCTTCAGACCGGATCAGGAAATCCCCGATCCATTTCATCAGTAAATCCATCCACTTCGCCCCCGCAGCTCCATCTCAGCCTCCAACAAACTACTGAAGCTCACAGCTTCGTCTTTTTCCAGCTCCAACAAACAGAAAACGTCCATCAGAATTCAAACAGCTGGTGCAGCAGAATCCAACAGTACAATATTTACCTCGATATTTTCATTACTGACAATCCATGGGGTGAGTGGATAGTGACTGAATTTTCATTTCCCTCCTGTTCTTCCTGAATACAAAGGTGTGATTAGTAAGTAAAGCTTTATTTATATATAGCACCTTTTAAAACACTGTTACTGTCTTGTGTGTTAGTGTGATACTGACCTGAAAATGAGTTTCCCTTGTGGACAATAAAGAACATCTAATCTAATCTAATCTAATCTAATCTAATCTAATCTTACAAAGTGCTTCACATAGCAGAAAAGTGGCAGAGGATACAAAAACAATGAAAAGCAAGTAAAAAAAAAAAAAAAGTAAACAAAGTGTAATAAAAACAAAGATAAAACTCTATAAAATGGATGTAACTTTGAAGAAATAAAATAAAATACCCCCCTCCCCCCAAAAAAATAAAAATAAAAATACTATATATATACATATATATACTATCATATATCGCAATATTTTGGCAGGACAGTATCGCGATATTATATTTTGGATATCGCCAACTGAAGCTGATCTGAATAATTTCATGATTTCTCTGAACTCCTTTGCAGCTCAGTGGGCGGAGCAAGGCACCAACACTGGCAGGTTGTGGTTGGGGGTTTGAATCCCTCCCATATTAAAAACATACAGGCTGACTCAGTGAGGCAGCAGGTAGATGAACAGCGTGTCATGTGACTGCAGAGAGTTTCACCAGCTGGTCTCATGCTGGTCTCCCTGCCGTCTGTCAGCTGCTGGCATCAGTTCAGACAAATCTGAATCATCTGGTTTTTGTTTCATCTGGATCAAGATGTGAAAAAGAAATGTCTTTTTTTCTGTTTCATGAACATCAGAGTTCAGCTGCTCTCCCACACTGCAGAACGAGCTTTCATCTTGTCTTTATTTAGACTTCAGATGGAGCATCACTCACTGAACTCAACTTCCAGTGATCGGCAGGTTAAATCTCTGTGTTCCTCTGGTAGAGTCTTGGGTTGTGTCTCTTCCTCCATGATAAAACCCCAAAATCAGTGATTCTGTGATCTGTTGCTCCGGTAGAGCAGACTGGAGAATTGTGTTTTTTTTCTCTCTCCATTCACTGCCGTTGTCTGGAGGAACAGTCTGAAAATCACTTCTAGCACATAAAGGAACGCCGACAAAGCAGATTCTGACTATATATAAAAAACTAGTCTCTCTCTTTTTTTTGCCTATTTACAATTATTGATAAGCATATTATTTTCTTTGTTCCATCAGCATGGAACGTTTCAGAGGCTTTTCCACCGTGATGAGAAGAAAACACTGGGAAATTTTCTTTAGTTTTTTTCCATTTTCAGGCCACAAATTCAAAATATTCTCTGGATCAATAAAGATTTAAAACCTTGGAATACCGCAGTTCAAACATGTGAGGAGGAAACAGATCGCTCCTCTTTCCTGTGTGTTGCTTCTGGCTGTGAACTGACTCATCGCTGATTCAGAGGGAGTCTCTGCCACCACACACACACACACACACACACACTGACTCACGCTCACAGGAAGCCCGGTGCCAGGAGGAGGAAGTGCAGGCCGTCTGTTATGTCATCCTGCTGCTGCTCTGAAAACCTTTTCACACATTTTCCAAAGAATATGCTCAAAACTCTCCAGAAACAGTTTTGTTGACCTCGGTTTTGTTGACGGCAACAACAAACAGTCCGGCTAGCTGCAGAATGATATTTCGGTCATAAGGAAAATGCACATACATTCCTCTCTGTTTCTGCACAGTCAGCATAGTTGCAGGTATCAGCGCTCGTTTTCCTCCTTCACTTATCCTTGTTTTATTCTCTTACTTTATTTTTTTTTACTACCTTTTAGTCCTTTGTACTCTTATGTTTAATGACATTTTTTGAACTCTGTGGGTGATTTTATCTTGTTTTGTAAAGCACTTTGTAGATATTGAAAAAAGAAATCGCACACTCGTAGCCTCGATGCAAAATAATAATATTGTCCTTTTTGTGACTGTTCAGGCTGTTTATATATTCCTGTTTTTATAGTTTTCTATATAGGCATTTGCTTTTTCTTGGTAAAATGACACATATAGTCTTTTTATGATTATCTTGAGGTTCTGCCTATACCTATTTGTAATATTTTTCAATGTATGGATGTGACGCAATATGGTAATTTGATTGAGGACACTCCCACTCCCCTCCTTGAGTGCACACACCTGTTGTATATCCTATATATTGACCTATGTGTACCATACTGTGAACATACCCTGAAGACGGCTACTATAAATTAATTATTTTGCATCGAGGCTACGAGTTTCTTTTTTCAGTATCCCATACCACCCGCCGTGATCAGCACCTCTCCAGTCCTGTTCCCCTCTCTTCCATAAAGCACTTTGTAACCTTGTTTTGAAAAGTGCTATATAAATAAAGTTTATTATTATTATACAGTGAAGAAGTTGCCTCATATTCATTTGGTCAGAATTTCAAATACACAACGGATGATCTCATCTAAAATGCTGTTTTGTGAGCAAAAGGTCATGAGCTAAAAACACAACTGCTGTAAACATCCACAGTGAGTCTCGAAGGAATTAAAGACTTCACACAGAAATTCATTTATATACAAAAGGGTTTATTTGAAATTTTGGTATGAAAAAATAAGTTTCCCAGTCAGGATTTCACTCTGAGCTGAAACGAGAGAAGCTCACATGAAAACAGAGTGAACTGATGATTCTTCCTTCTGTTCAGTTGTCGGTTTAGTCGATAATTTAACGAGTTTACAGGAATGAAAAAAAACAAAAAACAAAACCGAAAATCCATGATGAAGAATTTAGATGCGGATCTCCTTAACATGACAGGAAATAAATAAATAAATAGCCACAGGGTGTGGAATGTCTCATACAAATAAATAATACACAGAAATATACAAAATATTAGAAAAAAAGGAGAGTGATATTATATATATAAAATATACGAGACCATGAAATATTTGCATTGATTGTGCATTTCACACCCAGAGACCGAGAGGAGAGAGACAGAGAGAGAGAGAGAGGGAGGGAGAGAGAGAGAGAGAGAGACGGAGGGAGAGAGAGAGGTGTTGATGCTTTCAGTACACATTCAGATAAACTGATGAGGAACCAATACAATACAGCTGAGTGGAGGCATTTCCTGTGAGAGAGAGAGAGAGACACAGAGAGAGAGAGAGAGAGAGAGAGAGGGAGAGAGACAGAGAGGGAGAGAGAGAGAGAGAGAGAGGCAGGTTTGTATTGTTGAGAGTTGAATGTGTTTCAAGTATCCCACCATGTCGCCGTCTGAACCGCAGCGTCGCCGTCGGGATCGACTCCCAACAGCAGGTTCTACAGAGAACCAGAAAGTGGTTCTTCAGGCTCGGACCACGGCAGAACCCTCTGCTGTGCTGTAAAGAACCCTTCAAGAACGGATGAAATGCTCCAAACACAGCGGTACTAACAGAACTTTTGAAGAACCGCACTGGGTTTTTTTATTCTTCTTATTTGAACCAGTCAGAGGGTTCTATGGGTCATCATGGTTCCATATAGAACCACGGAACCCTTGAGGAACCCTTAAAGTACGAAAAAAAATGCTCCAAACCAGCAGTATTAAAGTCTGATCAATCTGATTTTGTTTTTCCTTATTTTAACCAATCAGAGGGTTCTATGGGTCATCATGGTTCCACACACCTGACCCAGGAACCCTTGAGGAACCCTCCTCCCTAAAGGCTGATTTACGGCAGGGCGCTCGACAGAAAATAAAGAGCCGCGCGACATTTGTAATTTATGCTTCGGCGAAAGGTTTCAGTCGTCTCCATGGTAACCAGACGCTATCCTCCAGCCGGCTTGTTTAGTTACATTATATCATCTATCCTTCTGACAGCTTGTTTGTTTTATATCTATATTTGTGCTACTTTGTATCCTTCTGCATAGTAAACACAGCCTACCCGTCCCGTAGATGTTTATATATTCAGGGTATCGGCAATCTCTTTCCACGACGCATCTTTGTATTCTTACATTGAAGAATCATACAGGTGGCGATACTGTCTAACTTGTTCTGCCAGTCTTTCATCTATACCCTCCATATTTGCTACGAGCTAAGCTAAACTAATTAAACTAATTAAACAAGGACAAAAAAGTTACAGACCAAAATATCAATAAGGACGTTCAGTTCAGTGAAAACTACAATCTCCATGGCGACGTTAGTGTGACGCAATGTGACTACCCAATCACATTGCGTGACAAAATGTGACGGTGTCCGCGACATAACAAAATTCTCCAGGTGCGCGACATGAAAGGAAAATGTCGAGAGACACTTTTTTCTGTTGAAAATATATCATTTCTTTTTTTTTTACACTTATCAAAGGTGTCGAGCGCCCTACCATAAATCAGCCTTAATCCTACCCCCCCCCCCCCCCCCCCCCCCCCCCCCCTCCTCGTCCCAGTGTGCTCGGCGCCGCAGCAGCTTCCAACAGCAAGGCACTCCAGATGAAGAAGAAGAGACAAATAAAAAGTCAGTTGTTGAAGCTCTATAAGAGCCGGTAGAGTCTGAGCAGCAGGGGGCGCCGCTGAGCGAGTCGCCGCCACGTCCTGACATCCTGACATCCTGACACGCTCCGTCTCCAGCACACGCTCCGTCACCAGCACACGCTCCGTCTCCAGCACACGCTTCCTCAGAATAATAACGTTAAGAGTCACGAGGAAGCCGGCGGCCGGGGGAGCTGTCAATCAAGTCCAGTGTCCTGTCGACCAATCATAGGCTCTCCTTGCTGGAGTTTGTACTGGAGGAGGAAGAGGAGGAGGAGGAGGAGGAGGAGGAGGAGTCAGCGTCGATGGCGTGGAGCGTGATGTCGCCGTCCTTCGTCGGCGAGTCCTCGGCCGTCGCCCGCACCCACGGGTGCTGGAAGATCTGCTCCAGCGTGGGCCGGTCCGACGGCCGCAGGCTGAGGCACCAGCTGATCAGCTGCTGGCACTCTGCAGGAGAGAGAGAGGAGACTGGATCAGACTTCAACACAACGCCAACAACAACTGGGACGATCAAAAATGTGTCAGTCTGTATGTTGTGTCAGGAACATGAATGGTGATATCAGCTCCATGTTATTCTGCTGTCAGGAACATGAATGGTGATATCAGCTCCATGTTATTCTGCTGTAGTAATCACTAATGAGACTCTTGACCATCACAGTTTCACAAGCTCTCCATCCAAATTATATTATTGTCACTTTGTAATGACATTTTTAAATTGTTGTTTACATTCTAGCAGCCAATGGCATCGCTAGAAAGATTTGAGTCTCAGAAATCAACAGAATTCTGCCGAGTCAGACTTTTCTGTATGACATGTTGTGGACAGCTGGTCCGTCAGACTGACCGGAGGAGACTTTGCGGCGGAAGAAGAGGCGTCCGCGCAGGATTTCCTCGTCCTGCTCGAAGGGAATGTCTCCACACACCATGTCATACAGCAGGACGCCCAGAGACCAGACCGCCGCCGAGCGGCCGTGGTACCGGTGGAACCGGATCCACTCCGGAGGACTGTACACTCTGGTTCCTATAGAGAGAGAGGGAGGGAGAGAGAGAGAGAGAGAGAGAGAGAGAGAGAGAGAGAGACACAGAGAGAGAGGATCCAGTCAGTCAAGAAGAACCAAGCCACTGTAAAATATTAAGTTTTAACATGCTCCCAGTTTTATGCGTTACTATTAATATATTATTCTGAATTTCATTATTGTGTTGCATCTATCTATCTGTATTTATCTTCTTATCTTGTGAAGCATTTTGTAATCTTGCAATCTTGCACGAAAGGTGCTATATAAATATAATTTGTTTGATTTATTGATAGATAAAATACCTGATGAACAGCCGACCACGACAGTTCACTTTAATGTTAGAGCCGCTCATACTGCTGTTTATGTGTCGCTTAGCAACCACTGTTCAGCTACTGTTCAAGAAATTTGTTTGGCATAACCACATTTCATTATTATTAAATATTTATACTACCTAATAATATATCATTATTATGTAATTAGCATTAAGAGTAAAGGATTGTGGCGTCCTGCTGGATCAGTGGGGTGAGGAGCAAAGCATGTGACCACAACATCACGGGTTTCTCTCTCTCTCTGTCTCTCTCTCTCTCTCTCTGTCTCTATCAAAGGTGAAAACACCCAAAAATAAGAGAGAAAGCCCCGCCTCCACTGTCTGACTGCTGAGAAGAATCACCAGAAGAAGAGTGTTTGTTTGTGTGTGACCCCCCCGCCCCTCGCCATGTGAGCGTGACTTCAGAGCCCAAAATAATTGAGGAAACACCAACAAAGAAGAAGCGGCAGCAGCTGAGCCTGACATCATCACATCTCTGCCTCTGGGTCAGGAGAGCAGCTCGTGTTTCTGGAAACTTTTGAAACAGTTTCCTGGATGGGACACAGTGACTTATTATTTCTCTGCCCCCCCCCCCCCCCCCCCGCCCCCTCCCCCGCCAAGGGCACGAGGAACTTGGACACCAAAACAACAGCAGGAGTGCATGATGGGAAGGGAAGGCCGTCATGTGAATCACAACAGACACATGACCTCTTCAGTCTGATCACAACTGACTGTTTCACTCTTCACAGCTGCACTGTCAACATACTCTGCCTCATTCATAATCCTAATAATCCCAATCAGCCTCGTTAATAATCAGAATCATCTTCATCTTCATCATCCCGGTGCGTTTAACCTGAGACTGATTTGTTTTTCTTCTTTCTGTGATCGGAGTGAACAAAATGACCGGCAGGTTTGAAGTCAGCGGCAACAAACTGTTTGATTCAGTTCTCCCACAGAATAAAGAGAAACGGAAAATCAGTATAACTAATATATATCTCTCTCTTTCTTTTTAATGTCATTTTATGGGTTGATCATTATTATCCTAATTTTATCTTTGTTTCTTTTGTTTGCCTTGCCTTGTATTCTTCTAACGTTTATTATGATGATTTGTCCATGTACGTTGTATGAACATACGTTGTATGTTTGTTCACTGAATGCTGAGTTTGTAACGTGTGATTCTTATGCTTGTTTATTATTTTTTGTATATGTTGTTCTCAGGTCTGTCTTGAATAAGAGCTTGATCTCAGTGAGACTACCTGAATAAATTAAGGTTCAATCAAGATTGATGTAGTTCTTTTTTGTGGGGGAAAGTGAAACCTGAACGACATCATCCTACTGCAGACAGCCCATAACACCCTACATCAGAAGCCATAATATCCTGCATTAAAGCCCATAATATCCTACATCAGAAGCCATAATATCCTGCATTAAAGCCCATAATATCCTACATCAGAAGCCATAATATCCTACATTAAAGCCCATAACATCCTACATCAGAAGCCATAATATCCTACATTAAAGCCCATAACATCCTACATCAGAAGCCATAATATCCTACATTAAAGCCCATAACATCCTACATCAGAAGCCATAATATCCTACATTAAAGCCCATAACATCCTACATCAGAAGCCATAATATCCTACATTAAAGCCCATAATATCCTACATCAGAAGCCATAATATCCTACATTAAAGCCCATAACATCCCTCAGCAGCAGGGAGACGCACCATCGAAGTCGGTGTACACGGTGTCTTTGAGGACGGCTCCTGAGCCGAAGTCGATGAGTTTGACGTCTCCGGTCCTCAGGTCCACCAGCAGGTTCTCGTCCTTGATGTCCCGGTGCAGGACGCCGCAGCTGTAGCAGTGCCGCACCGCGCACAGCACCTGCAGGAAGAAGGCCCGCGCCGCCGCCTCCTGCAGCGCGCCGCGCTCCGTGATGTAGTCGAACAGATCCTGCGCCGCCTCCGGACGCTCCAGCACCAGCAGCCAGCCGTCCGGACGCTCGAACCAGTCCAGCAGCCGGATCACACCGCCGCCGCCGCCGCCGGAGGCTGAGCCGACCTTCTTCAACAGGACGATCTCCAGGGGAACCACTGCTCCACCCTGAGGGGAGAGGGGGTCCAAAAAGGATTATTATAGGAATATTATAATGATATCACTGCAAACTATAAGTCTCAATAGGAATATTATAGGATTATCATGAGATTTTTATACTGATATCACAGAAAAACTACAAGTCTTTATAGGAAATATTTTAGAAATATGAGTGAAATCACAGCAAAACCATAAGACCCTATAAGAATATAATAGGAATATAATAGGAATGTTATTGGATATAGCTTAGAAGATGCAAAAATATAATATAAACACATGATTGAATACTACAAAGACTCTATTAACTCCCATAGGAAGATTATAGGAATACTATAGTGATGTTTTATTAGTGTTAATGTGAATATAAGAGAGGTAAACTCACCAGAGAGCCCCATTCTGTCACTCTGTCTTTAGACACATGCTTCACTGCCACCTGCATGGAGACACACACACCATCATTCATATAGAAATACATAATATATACTGTATATATCACAGAAACATAAAGAGGAAAGCAGTGTTGAGGGATACAGCGTAACATGAGTTTGTTCTAGTTACAGGACAGAAATGTTATTTAGTTTTCTTGATCATTCACAGTCTGTAGTTTGATGTAATTATCCTGCTTTCTGAAGGGAAGACAGGATTGAATCGGTATTTTTGGCGGGTGTAACGGAAAGTAACGTAACGAGTATTGAATTACTTCTCCCATCAAGTAACAAGTAAAATAATGACGTTACTTTTTAATATGACTGACTAATAATGCGTAACAACAATGAGTAACAAACCCATGCTGATCAGGACAGAGCTGCGTCAAGCTAGACAGTTAGCTAGAGTAATACCGGAAGTGAAGCGGTTTGGCCTTCGAAATAAAAGCTTGGAGTTTTAAATATTTCAATGTTGGGGTCATGTTGGGTGTGGCGAGAATTCAGTTTTCTCCATATCTAAATTTAATCTTGCAGTTTTCATAACTGTAATGGAGAGCAAAGATGAAGCAGAAATCTATTTATTTGGAGGCTAAATCTATAAAAACAAAAAAAAAAGATATCCCATCAGGAAGCATCAGGTCCGATGTTGACTGTAAAGTGTACCATTACACCTCTTTACATCAGACATGGAGTCAGACTCTCAATTTAACAGATACTAATAAGTCTAAACAGCATTAGGATGTATTATAGGCCTATTTCCTAATGAAACGCTGACATATGGATGGATACATTTTACACTAAGAATATTTAAATAAAGATAAACAACTTGAACACAGCAGCATCAATTCACTAACCACTAAGCAATGGCAAAGTCCCTGCAACTAATATCATTTACCACCAAAACTACCAAACCTGCTGACTGAAGACTGACTAGATATTATCATTTAGTCAATGTGATCAATTATTAGTTGTGGGTCACCAATTTTATTTTATGGCTTCCAAATAAACATCTTTCAATAACTGCTTGACCTTTACTGTGCATTATAGTTATTAAAAACTACCAGATCAAATGGATACTCAGCTATGTTAAAGCGTTAACAGAACCACGCCTCATATCGACACGGGCTCTTATTTCGAAAGCTGTGACAGGAAGCGCGCGTGCACCGTGTCTAGCTTGACGCAGCGCGCCGCGGCCATGTGGTCGTACCAAAACAAAGCGGCGGGCCGGGCCGCTCTCTCTCTCTCTCTCTCTCTCTCCCTCCCTCTCTCTCTCTTACCGGCAGCCCGTCGGCCAGGCGGACGGCGGAGTACACGGTGCCGAAGCCGCCGCTGCCGAGCACCGGGCCCAGCCGGTAGAGCCGCTCGCACGGATCCTTCTCCTTCTCCCGCTCCTTCTCCTTCTCCGCTTTGGCTGCAAACACAGACACATGCCGGTGTTACGGTTTGTTATTACCGTGACCCTGCGGCTTTCAAAATGGCCCCAGACTTTTATTATAAGGTCATACTGCAACCTCCCCCCTCCTAACACACACACACACACACACGCGCCAAGATACCGGTTTACAATGTAAACATCCATTCTCAAATCTGATTTTTGTTGAATTATGTGAGAATATCCGACAAATCTGGGTGAGATCCCTTCACTGGCGTTAATGTGAATTAACTTAATTTTTTTTAATACTCATCAAAACACTGACATTTATACAAAATGCCCGAAAAGCTTTAAATTCTGTAGATGAGACTGAGATATACACTTTACAGTAATATTCTTATTATAAGGCATACATCCACCCGGTCTGTGTGAGTGGCGACATTATAATAATAATATAATAATAATAAATGAAGCCTCACCTTGCTGGAGCTGGATCTTCACCGGCAGATCCATGCTGGACGAGCTGCAAATGTGAGAAAAAGAGCCGAATTTGGAAAGCAGCATATTGCTCAGATCCCCCCAAAAATATTTAAAAATATATATATTCCCAGTTAATCCAGCCGCAGTCCGCGGTCAGTCCGGTCCGGATCCACAGGCGGTCCGGTCCGGTCCGGTCCGCGGTGGAAAGTTATAGTCCGTCAGCAGAAATACGATTCAGAAGGTTTAGATTCCCAACGCAACATCCAGGCAGGGGAACATCCAGGGAAGAGTGTGTGAGACAGAGTGTGTGTGTGTCTGTGTGTGTGAGCGGCTGCAGCGGGACTGTGCCGCTCCGAGGGCGACGCTGCTGTTTAAAGCCAATATTTACCGTCTGACAGCGGGCAGATCCCTCCGCCGGACAAACCCTGCCGCTTCACACCATGATACACCTGGGGGAAAAACGTGTCGGTGAATCCCGTTAATCTGCGGTGAGTTTCGCCTCGTCGGTGTGAAACAGAAGTGAAGAATAATCCCAAAACACAGGAACTATTTTCTTGTAGTAGGAGACGCGCAGGGATTCCGGCGGAGCGTCCCGCTAGGCAGTGCTGCGTCTCATCAGAGAAGCTTCCAGTCCAATTTAGCAAATCCTGCAAGGCTACATGTGCAAAAACTGATATATTGATCACCAATATAATAATTTTAAACCAAACACCAGATGAAAATATCTTGATTGATAAAACGTTTAATGGATCTATTGATCCTGCTGAAATCTGATCAGCAGCCTTTCCAACTGAAAAAATAACTGAGGTGAGATCATTTTGTATTCATGATAAAGGCATGCAGCAGTGTGTGATGTTCAATACATTCAGGTGTTATTTTGTACGGAAGCCCATTGTGGACATATATTCCTACATTTTATTTACGCTGTTTTCCTGTGATAAGTTAATTTTCTTTGGGCAGGTCACGGTTGACCTCAGGTGAAAGGTCATCATGTGACGTAAACTGACTGACGGCAGCCAGGTCATTTTATTTATAGCTAAATTAGTATTAATTGTTAAATGATCTTCTTGAAGGGCCACGGGCAGGCCTTCACAAACCCCCCCCCCCCCCCATAAAATACGCCTTGACAAAAGGGCACTTTGGACATCAAGGGGCAAAGGGGCAGGTGCTCGAGCACCCTCCGCCCCCCCCCCCCCCCCCCCTGCACGTGCCTGGGTGTTTCTATTAGCCTACTGCAAGAAACGCCAAAAATAAAGTCTGTGCTAACAGAAGCTACTAGCTATAGGCTACTGTGTTTGTTCCATGAGATAAAATACACCAACTGACATCAGCTTTGTCAATTTTCATCCTTCAGTCACTTTGTATATTGATTGTTGCAAAATGCTAATGATTTAGGAAAGAGGATTAGAGTTCAGCTAGCTATCTGGCAGTCTGACATGATTAGCAAAATATATGTGAACAATAACAACTATAATAACTGTTCAATGCAACGCTATGAAAATCTTAATAATCTGAATATACGACACAGTCAGCAGATCGAGCTCTGGTGACGAAAAGCAAGTGTAAACGAGGTAAAAGAAGCAATACATCACTGCTGCTGTAGTCCGCTTTCCCCGATGATTAGCATTTTGTTAGCAAAAAGCAATATTAAGTAACTAAAAGATCAAAAATCACAATATTTTAACCCCTGGAACAAAATGTAGTGTGTGTGTGTGTGTTGGGATGGGGGGTGAAGTCATGGTCCATGGTTGTTTGGTGCCATGTTTTATTCATCATTAGAAAGTGGGTGGGTGGGTGGGTGGGGGGGGGTTCTCGTTTTAATGGAAGCTAAACTGTTTCATTGCTTAACAAGAGAAACAAGAGAGAGGAACCATGGGGGCGGGGGTGGGGGGGGTGGGGCGTTTGCCTCCTCTCTGGACTCATTAGCACCTTTCACACATGAAACCCGTGAAACTGCCTGATTAATTTATAATTTAGGCAGCAGTTTCTGTTGTTCACACAGGACAGGCCTTTACGCTTTTCTAACGTAATGCTGCCGTTCACACAACACTGGCAATACTGTTAAATTCCTCTGTTGTCATTTCCCAGAAATTCTGTTTAACCGCCGGAGTCGCTGCAGTCTGAAAACATGGAGGCTGAGCAGCTTCTCTAATTTCACCGTCTGTCCAATTCAACATTTTTGCCAATCCTTCGTCAAACAAGCACAGATCCCATGGCGCGTTCTATGCACTGAAGCACTGCGACACCGTTCAATTACCTAATCATCACCATAACGTTACTTAAATACCACAAGGCAATAACGTTACCTACCGTTAAAGTTTGTAGGGCAGCAGAAGACGTGGATGTCTATAAATTAACAGCAGAGTGGGGCTCAGTGCGTGAGACAGCTAGTGCGACATATTAATCAGTTAAATGACCTATTCTACCAATGTCACTTCAGTATCACAGGTAATAACGTTACGGACAGTAGAAGATGTGGATGTCTGTAAATTAACAGCGGAGAGTGTGGCTCATTAATGTTCTGGCATCGTTCACACATACGGTCGATATAGAACTTCATCAGAAATGTCTTGAGCGGTGAAAATGGTGGATCTGATTTGCTGTCACTTCATTTCACTTCCTGTTCCTGTAAATGAATGCATGTGTGAAAGAGGCTATTAACTATCCGGTGGAACAGTTTCTCAGTGTGTGCATTTGCTAGCAGAATGAATGAATGACTCAAAGGATATTTAAGATAGGATGAATCTTTATTGATCCCTGTGGAGAAACTGGGTTGTAAACAGTGAATAGTGACAGGATACAGCAGGGAAAATAGAATCAGAATAGAAGTAGAAGTCTCTCAGTAGAGTCAAACCTCCTCCAACACTGAACAACTCTCCATCTTCAAAGCTGCAGCCTCCGTAACGGTTTCTGTTTGTTTCTCGTTTGTCTTCCAGGTTTGATTTTCCTACAAAATAGCATGTGAAAGCAACGCTGTTTAGCAGCTGGCTTGGAAGTCCCAGATGTTGGACTTTCCCAGCAGCACATGAACGCAACATAATAGTTACGGCTAATAAACAAAAATCGTCTAATGATGGAAATCCCAAATCCAGATCAACACCAAAATCTAATCAGCTGATCTTTGGGCTGAGAGCGTAACTTTTTTTTTAAAACTTGCTAACAGACAGACAGACAGACAGGTAAAAATAGAATCTAAATATAAAAATAGAACAGAAATAGAAACAACATTGAGATGAAGTGTGATGTTTGCCCCTCCTCGCTCTCTGTCTGGACTTCACCTTGAAGGCTGATAACAGTGTTTGCTTTAGGCTCTAAACTCAGATAATAATTCATATGTCAAGGACAAGTCGTTCTCAAAACCCCTGATCAGAGACAATATCCATCTCTTATCTCAGCAACACTCCATTAAACTAATGATTGTGTTGATATGGCTGCTATAAAAAACGTACCGCCGCTTTGATCTGGCTGCTAATTCGACATTAAAAGCCTCGTTTCTGGTTTCCAGTTCTCGCACCGCGGCGTGCGACAGCGATACTGTGTGTTTACAGGCAGTTTATGATTTCCGTTTCTCACTGAAGCGAGAAGCCGTCGCTCTGCAGCGTGGAGCGGCGTGTCCTCGCTTCAGTTTCCATGTGACTCGACACGTGTTGCTTCTCCCTAAAAACAACAACACACTGTCAGCCTGAAGCAGCAGCTCTGTCAGCAGAGACGACACCGGTCCACCTCAGATGTTGAAAAATGTGTTGCAGTGAGAGTCATGTGGACTTCATGATATTGATATGATCAGCTTGTGATCAGAGCATCAGTTTCAGGCTGAAAACTGGAGCTCCTCAGTTTCCACCAGTAAGATGTGGTTGAACTGGTCATCTCCCAGTGTGAATGTGTTATACTGCATGAATGTGAAACAGGATGTTGTCTCCAGTCTGTTACCCACCAGCTGAGTCTCCATGATGGAGGAACATGTAGAACTGTGTGTTAGTTAATAAAGTGTAAATCTGTATCAAGCAGCTAGAAGCAGAGAGCAGCTGAGTCAGCTTGTTGTGGTGTGGCTGTAGATCCATTCAGTAACGTTCTCAGTAAAAGTGAATAGTGTGATAAGGTGGATTTGGTTACTGTGACACAGTAAACTGTCTTGTCTTTAGCCCTAGTCTCTACTCCAAAACACTCTGAGTTGTAGCTTGAGGCCACATCCACACGAAAACGATCTCCGTCCACACGAGCGTTTCAGAATCTCCGTCCATACTAACACGGCTGAAAACGCATATCACATGACCATTCACGTACACTGGGCATGTGCGTGCCGGTGTAAACAGGAAGCAGATTGTCTACTCTGCGGTTGGTTGCTTAGTTGCAGAAAATACTACGGAGGAAGAACAGCAACGGCGGAAAGTACGACCAGAGATTTCTTTGCTTGGACCGACGAGGTGGAACCGTTACTGAAAGTAACACGCGAGTATAAGGCGGTCGAGGCGGACGTCGTGACTGATAAGACCCAATCAGGAAGCGAACGTGGACGTCTGCGTTATCGTTTTCAAAAGTCTCAGTTTCCGCCCGTCCGGACTAAAACACAATCCCGGAGTTTTCGAACTAAAACGGAGTCAGCAGCGTTTTCAAAAGTCTCCGTTTTAGGGGTCCGAAAACGCCGGAGTAGTGCGGACGCTAGGCGTAAACGTAGCAAAAGTTATGCGTTTTAAAACGAAAACGTATTAGTGTGGATGTGGCCTGAGAAGAGTCAGCTCAGTTAACCTGAACAAACTGTTAGCTAGCTAACTAGCCAGCAAACACACTGATGTTAATGTGAACATGCTAACGCTAGCTGCTAGTCGCCGAGCTCCTCAACTTTTGAGCGACCACTGAATGACAAGGGGAGGATTTGTTGTTATATTGTTGATTTTTTATT
Organism: Centroberyx gerrardi; assembly: GCF_048128805.1. NCBI lineage: Eukaryota > Metazoa > Chordata > Actinopteri > Beryciformes > Berycidae > Centroberyx > Centroberyx gerrardi. The sequence goes on from NC_136000.1 coordinate 2,131,880, forward strand.
ATAGCTCATATTGTCTGTCCAGGCATTACCACAACATGAACAAAGAGGCACACGCTTATCAGCCAACAGCAGGATTTTCCTGGTAAATAGCTGTAATTACTTTTAGTAACACAGTTAAGAGCTTTGTTTAACTTCCCTTCTTGCTAGCCAGTATCCAATATTGGACTTGGTAGGCTACTAAGCTCGTGTCAGACAGTAAAATAAACCTGTAACGTTTAAAAATTGCATGGACATCAAACAGAAAAGACGATCTGTGTGGGGTAAAACCAAATTCACTGACAACTAGCTGAGTCAGGTTGTTGTCAGAAGTTGGCGAGTGGCTGTTTAGTTTGGTCGCCGGGGGACCGAAGACCGACGCCTCCGAGCTCACCCCCCCCCCCCCCACACACACACACACACACACGCATCCCACCCTCTTCACCAGCGGTTTCTATCCACCTACTTAAAGAAAGAAATTAAAAGAAATTAAAAGAATTAAAAGAAATGAAGCCTTCACTCCTGACCAACCTGCTCTCTCTCTCACTCTTTCCCTCTCTCTTAAACACACACACACACACACACACACACACACATTAGTCACTGTGCACACTGTCAGAGAGGAGGAGGTTTTTTTGGGTCAGGCGCCTCCCCAGCCTGCTGCCTGAAATAAGGTTACATAAGGCAGTTTTGGTTACACAGCCTTACATAACTCACCAGCCTGTGACACGATCCTCTTCCTCACTGCTGCAGGTTTATGGCACTGACTCTGTTTACATGGACAGCAATAATCTGAGTATTGCCCTCGTTCTAAATAAGACAATATTCAGATTCATCTGTTTCCGTGTGTTTCTTATGGATCTATTCCATTCATAATCCTGTTTACTGCTGTGGAGCAAAGTCCGATCAACAGGACAAAGGAGAATCAGTGGAGACACGGACAGTTTAAAGCTCCATATTCTCACTGTCCAGAGTTTTGTGTCTTTCTGTCCATTCAAAGCTGTGTGTGTGGTGTCATGAACCAAAAACACTCTCAATCCATTTCTCCACGTTCATTTTCCAGCATCTCTCTGAGCCTTACCAAGAACAGGCCGTTTCTGTCGCCGTGTCTTTAAGGCTCATTAATATTAACGACCCCTCTGTTCCGATTGGCTAACCGTTTCGAGAGCGAAACGTGAGACGCCGCGGCCCGGCGGCTACAGGTAGGGAAAACTCTCCGGTAATAAACGATGACGACCGCTCGACCGCTTTGAAAAAAACACTTTGTTAGTCTATTATTTCTTACAGAAATGATAATGAGCGAACCTTTGTGACGCCACAAAGTTACGGAAGTCCAAACGGCTCGTTTAGAGGCTCGCTTTTCTAATATGGATTGTGTGGATTTAGTTTTGATGCTTTCACCATGTTTAGATACACATCCAACTCCTTTATCATCACAGAGGAGAGGGAGTCCTGCTTTACATCATATGGACCTTTAATGTTTTTTAGTTATCCTTCTAGATGTGAATGGACCTTAAAAGTTTGCTGGGTTATGTAACAAACTACAGGTTTACAAAACCTTTCTTAAATTCTTTTTACTTTTGTTCTTTAGAAAAATGCCTGTGAAAACCCAAGGTGCGGTTCGCCCTTCGCCCTGTGTGCTTCCAGGTGAATCTGATGAAGACCGGGGAAACGTTCGTGGAGAAGATGGTACGCTGGTGTGGTTTGGTGAGCTGCTTGGTGCTGAGCAGCCGTGTGTCTCCAGGTGAATCTGCTCTGTCAGATCCATGGGAAGGTGAAGCGTGGAGCTGCAGAGGAAACACCCAACACACTCTGGTTCCTCCAGTTGCTTTTGTTTTTACAGCGGAGAAGTTTCTGGCTGCTGACGCACCGCTGTTTTAACACCGAGCGTCCCATAAACACGAGACGCCTGCAGGCCTCAACCAGGACGCAGGAGGAACTACGTGTTTGATCGGGTGTGTGTGTGTGTGTGTGTGTGTGTGTGTGTATGGGGGGGGGGGGTTACAGCATCACATTCACACCCAACTCTGTTTCTGTTGTGAAGCGGCTGTGAGTTGGCCTCGTTAAAACAGAGCCTGTAATGGGAAAAGGTGCTTAAATGCAATTTTGAAATGTGGAACAGGTTTTACTGCAGTTCATCATTAGATGCAAGGGAAGAAAACTTTTCAAACCGAGACGTTTACATGCAGAGGAACCTTATTTCTCCTGCACACGACCGATACATATCTGATATTTAATAAAAGATCAATATCAGCCTGATACATAAGCAAATATCAGTTTGACGCTGGCGCTGCTTACCTGCTCATCATCCCACCCCCCACCCCCCGCCCACACACACACACACACACACACACACACACACCAACATACACACACACAATGGGCCTTAAATGTTCCCGTCCATCCCGTCCTCCTGTTTGAAGCCGGGTTGCCATGTTTGCGATAACCCTGTGAGCTGAATACAGGAAAAGGTTAGCGCAATCAGCCTGACCTTTAACAACGGCTCTGTTTTCTAATCTTTTCACCCTGACACACACACACACACACACACACCACCACCTCCCTGTCCTCCCCTCTGAGTGGCAGTCCACACTTCTGAAAGAGAAAAAAACAGTTTTCATATCTGACAGGAGGATTGTTGCTCACAGCGTCCAGACTGAGGTACAGCTCAGCTGACTTAGCGAGGCTTTATGGGTTTGGCTTTAGTTTATTCACTCAAACGAACAATTAAAAACTGGAGAGAGAAGGGAGAAGAAATATAAACTGTGGGATGTGTGGCAGTGAGAGGGAACCTGTCCAAACCGTCTGATCCCCGGCCAAAGAAAGCAGAAATGCATAATCTTACACAATCTTAATTTATTACCTGTTTCTGTCTCTCTACTCCTTCATCAGCTTCCAGCTCTCCCGGGTCACGCTGCTGGCGGCGGGACAGTAAAGTTGTGTTGAGGTGAGGGAGAGGAGCTGCGACCTGCCCGGACCCGCCGGGGCTCGTTATGCAGCCGCTGCCTCATGGGAAGAATGTGGCGCTCTGAGCTTCCTGCCCCGGGGCTCAGGAGGGAAGAGGCTGAGAGACGTTTCACATTCTGATCTGTTAGACAGCAAAATACAAATCCAATATTTCACGAAAAAAATCATCATAACGTCATAATGTTTTGAGAATAAAGTCATAATATTACGAGAATAAAGTCATAATATTACGAGAATAAAGTCATAATATTTTGAGAATAAAGAATAATGTGGGCGGGACTAAAGTTTGAACCATTTGTACAACAGTTTTTCATTGGTGTTTCAGCAGAACCGATTTGTTGAAATCTCCTCCTTAACCAACAGATTTGCAAAGACGATATTTTTGTCCAAATGGACGTCATTCTTGGTCAGTTGGTAAATGTCTGCTAACCATGTAGAGGCTGACTGGCTGCAGCATCATGTGACTGAAGTGACGTCAGAGCGGCCGATACATCGGTCACTAGTGATCGGTTCAGATATGTCAATCACTAGTGATCGGTTCAGATACGTCGGTCACTAGTGATTGGTTCAGATATGTCGATCACTAGTGATCGGTTCAGATACGTCGGTCACTAGTGATCGGTTCAGATACGTCGGTCACTAGTGATTGGTTCAGATACGTCGGTCACTAGTGATCGGTTCAGATACGTCGGTCACTAGTGATTGGTTCAGATACGTCGGTCACTAGTGATTGGTTCAGATATGTCGATCACTAGTGATTGGTTCAAATACGTCGGTCACTAGTGATTGGTTCGGGGAAAATCAACCCCCCCCACACACAAAACGGTTAACGAGGAGGAAATCTCAGCTGGATGATGGAGTGGAACCAGATGGTCCAGTCTGAGGATCAGGTCAGGACTAACCAGCAGCATCATTAGTGAAGACAGTCGACCTGCTCAGCTCAGCAGGACCAGAATAGCTCTGTGTTGCGTTCAGGGACCTGCAGCGTTCAGCCTGCAGCCGGACGCTGGCTGTCGGCCCGGAGCCAAACACAGCCGGTCAGTCTGCAGCTCGTCCTCAGCCGACCTCCGCTCACACTGCGAGGCTGCAGGAGGCTGCATGAGGTCACATGAGGTCACTGCTGCATGAGGTCACTGCTGCAGGAGGCTGCATGAGGTCACTGCTGCATGAGGTCGCTGCTACAGGAGGCTGCATGAGGTCACATGAGGTCACTGCTGCATGAGGTCACTGCTGCAGGAGGCTGCATGAGGTCACTGCTGCATGAGGCTGCATGAGGTCACTGCTGCATGAGGTCACTGCTGCATGAGGTCGCTGCTACAGGAGGCTGCATGAGGTCACTGCTCCATGAGGCTGCATGAGGTCACTGCTGCATGAGGTCGCTGCTACAGGAGGCTGCATGAGGTCACTACTGCATGAGGTCGCTGATACAGGAGGCTGCATGAGGTCACTGCTGCATGAGGTCGCTGCTACAGGAGGCTGCATGAGGTCACTGCTGCATGAGGTCACTGCTGCAGGAGGCTGCATGAGGTCATTGCTGCATGAGGTCCCTGCTGCAGGAGGCTGCATGAGGTCACTGCTGCATGAGGTCCCTGCTGCAGGAGGCTGCATGAGGCTGCATGAGGTCACTGCTGCATGAGGTCACTGCTGCATGAGGTCACTGCTGCAGGAGGCTGCATGAGGCTGCATGAGGTCACTGCTGCATGAGGTCCCTGCTGCAGGAGGCTGCATGAGGCTGCATGAGGTCACTGCTGCATGAGGTCCCTGCTGCAGGAGGCTGCATGAGGCTGCATGAGGTCGCTGCTGCATGAGGTCACTGCTGCATGAGGTCACTGCTGCATGAGGCTGCATGAGGTCGCTGCTGCATGAGGTCACTGCTGCATGAGGTCGCTGCTGGACACCAAAGGTTTTAACCCACTGAGGACTGGAGGTGATTTCAACATGGCTTCTCTTCTTCAGCTCTCATAAATCCCAGGATCTGTTTGACTGTGTATATCCCAGTTTCAGACCAAGCAGTAATATATTATCACATATTTAAACAATGCATAAACAACTGTAAATATCAAAAATATGCACCAGAGAAGTCCATATGTACAAGAAAATACTTTTTTTTTGTTTTTTTACAACACTACTTTTGTCATTTAGGTAGAGAGACTCAACACAGAAATGACCATGAAAACTTTACATTCAGTGGTAAAAAAACACAAAAAGTGTAGTTAGGTGTTTTTTTACCAGACAGCAGTGATGTGACCTAATCTTAACCAGTGTGTGTGTGTGTGTGTGTGTGTGTGTGTGTGTGTGTGTGTGTGTGTACTGATAGAGCAGCCAGCAGTCCAAATATAGGCGTACTGTAGTGGGTGGCGTGCCAGGGTGTCAACACAGGAGTAAAGACCACACACACACTCTGTCACGATGGGAGTGTGTGTGTGTGTGTGTGTGTTGGCTTTTTGAACACAGCACCATCGACTTTTAAGGAAAGGGTCACAGTGGAAGAAGAGGAAAACAGAGACTTGTAAAAACACAGCGCTACTTTGTCAAATAAAGAAGATTTCTTCCAACAAATCCTCCAGTAAAACAGCCGGAGGGGGAAAACAAAAACCAGTGTTTGGGGTCAAAGGTCACCATGCTGCTCGGAGCCTCCGGCAGCTTTGCAGTGTTGTAATTCACCAACAGGATCTGGTGTTTCTGAACTGTGGTGACAGCAGCGGTGAATAAAAAAACTCCAGTCAGTGACCATCAAAAGGCAAACGACCAGCACTGTAGACAAAAACACAATTATGTTTTAAGAAGAGCATCAATTTATGGTAATTTATTTATTTTTTTCCTCAAAAGGCCCAGTCCTTACAGAAATTATGTTACTTACTTATTTGTAAACTATGAATTTACATCATAAAAGATGGTAAACTATTCTGTCAATAAAAAGGAGGGTAATGCGTTTAGGTGGGTGAGCAGGTAAAAGAAAAGAATAGAACAGAATAGAATAGAATAGAACACCTAGCTAAAATCACATCGCCACCCAAACATTGAGAACTGACTGATACTTGAGAATACTTGAGAAACAGCATTTTACTTAAATTTCAATAAGGAGCGGTTGACTTTTCATCAGCTTCGCTCCTGATCTGCTGCGGCACTTTTAGCACTTACAGAGTGAAATCTGCCTTTTTTTAACTTTTATTTTTTTAACCTTTATTTAAAGGATAAGGCCGGTGTTTTTTAATGCATTGCTTACCGTCAACAAATCCTATGAAAATAACAAAATCAGCAATGATTTTGTTTTGCCAACAAGTCTCGTCCATGTAGCCGGTGCCCAGTGCAGCCTCATGTCCCAGCAGCCATAGAACTCCATTGTATTAAAAAACTATAAAAAAAAACGATTTCATCATCACGATGCACCGGGCCGGACGACTTTTTCCCCAAACAACTTAATAAGCCGGCTGTAAACACGTTTGCGATCTCAGGAAAGTAGTTCCGTAGCACCGAAAATAGTCCCCGGCGTAATGAAGAATTTGTTCCCATTTGAATTTGATTTGGTAATAACTACAACAGTCTGACTTTTCATGGTAACAGTTAGCGATTTTTAAAATGTAAACTATGTCTTTGTGAGCTGTATTTAAAGGTTTTTAGCTTACAATTGGAGCCAATGACTTCCGGGTTGACGGCTAAAAACGGTACGTGGGAAGTTAGAAAGTAACGGGAGTAGAGCAAACGCATTGTTGATTTTGTTATTTTCATAGGATTTGTTGACGGTAAGAAATGTATTAAAAAACACCGGCCTTATCCTTTGAGATTCAGAATCCGTTTTGTGAGGGAGAGCTGGCCAAGAGAGCAGCAAATAAGGAGGTGTAACAGAAGAAATTAAACATTATAAATGACAAAACAGATAAAACAAAACATTTAAATACATTATAAAAACAATACAACAGTAAGTTAAAATCTGACCCAGCAGACAGTCACAGAGACGAGGAGCAGTGAGGAAACAAGAACAGAGTCTGACTGATACTTTGCTCATAACTGTTGTGGTTTCTGACTGTATCTGTAAACTTTTCTGTTTGCTCTGCCTTGAAAAAGAGATTCTGAAGCTGAGTGGCTGCCTGGTTCAGTAAAGGTTGAGCAAATAAAACCCTGCAGCAGGAGAAAGCTTGATCTGGATCGTTGTCCTTAGATGTGCGGTCATTTACCCAGGATCCTCTGCTTTAATCCCAGGTGACCCGGTTCAGCCTGATGCCGCTCTGCTGCTTCACTGCTGCAGACAAACTCAATGCAATTCAATTCAAATGAGCTTTACTGGCATTAAATACTTCAGTATGTGTTGCCAAAGCAAAACAGTATAATAACTGAACAATAGAGAATTGCAATTATTCGATCACACACAAAGAAAAATAGAAAATATTAGCAGTTAGGTCATCTGTCTCTCCTTAGTGGAGTCATGTTGGTCTGTTAGAGCAGGGTGGGCCTCGGGGGGGAGGGGGGAGTGTTTGAAGCTGGGTGTGTGTGTGTGTGTGTGTGTGTGGGGGGGGGTCACAGTACTGTGTGAACCCAACACACACACACTAAAGCCTGGGTGCTGTGAAAAAGCAGAGTCCCTGGAGGAGCTGTGTCTAAATATGGCCGGTGTTTACAGTCCTCACAGCGGCCTGTTAGCCACACAGCCAGCCAGGCAGCCGGCGGGGCGGGGCGGGGTGGGGTGGGGCGGGGCGGGGCGGGGCGCTGTAACGAGGCTGTGGTCGGGGTCATGACCCCGGACTGAGAGAGAGCGATGACGGAGGCTCAGAGGAGTTTGGAGAGTAAAACACAGCTGACAGACCACAGCTGGTCTGTCACTAAAACCTCAGATATGATAACGTTGTCACCTGTCACCAAAACCACCAGAAACACCAAACCTGCTGACTGACTAGATCTTATTTGTGATCAATAATTAGTCGTAGCTCATCAAAATATATATAAGATTAGAGGGAACATTAGTCTTGAATGCGCCCTAGTGGGATTTCTCAAATTTTTTGATGTTTTATATTATATTTATTTATCTTCCAAATAGATTTCTGCCTTTACTTGGTTTTGTTATCAGCTTAAAGGAAACACTGGCATCGATTTTTGCTTTTATTAAACCTTTCAGTTTGAACAAGTGTGACACTGAAATCCATTTGGAAGAATTTCTGTTCCACTTGTTCAAACTGAAATGTCTGAAGGATCTGCTCTGTCGTTCCTTTATGTGCTAGAAGTGATTTTCAGACTGTTCCTCCATACAGTGGCAGTGGATGGAGAGAGAAAAAAAATACAATTCTCCAGTCTGCTCTAGGCAAGGCAAGACAATTTTATTTATATCGCACCATTCAGACACAAGGCAATTCAAAGTGCTTTACAAGGGCATAGAAATACATTGAAAATAGGACATTAAGATGACATTAAGATTGCATTTAAAGGACATTAAAAGCAAGAAGACAAAAAGACATTAAAATTGCATTTAAAAGACAATAAAAACAAAAACAAGCAAATAAATAGTTAAAGATTAAAAAGAAGTTACGTATTTAATTTATTAGAAAGCCGCAGTAAACAATAATGTTTTAAGCCCTGATTTAAATGAGCTGACAGTTTTAGCAGAGCTCAGGTATTCAGGAAGCAACAGATCACAGAATCACTGATTTTGGGGGTTTTATCACGGAGGAAGAGACACAACCCAAGATACTGCCAGAGTTACACAGAGCTTTAAGACAAACCCCTCCCATCTGGACTCCAACTAGATGAAAACAAGCACATAGAAAATGTCTGCTTCAGTGGAAGATGCGTCCATCTCTCACATCTTTTCTCATTTTTTTAACCAACTCATTTCATTGAAAGGTTAATGTCATTTTGTCCTTTTTAAAGGAGTGTAGGTAAAGTCAGTCCTTGGTTGACTTGATACTAGTTGTTTTATTATATTGAATGAGTTTCTTCATGTTGTTTTCCCCTAAAAAGGATCTACAGCATTTTGGAAGCGAACATCATTCCTGTGTTTAAAGAGCCAGCAGGCGGTGTGAAGGGGATTAGGGTCTAAAGGTGAAAACACCGTCCGAAAAATTAATCTGGTCAAATACCAGGAAGAGTGTTAATGAAAACCTAATCCATCAGTATAATCTGACGCGTCTCATCGGACAGACTCGTCTCACAGCTTCTCTGGGATTACTGGACAAACCAAAGTCAGATTCCACCTTTCATCTTCTCTGCAGATCAAATGGAGAGTTTCGCTCCAAAATAAGATCTACACTATATGAAAAAAGTGCCACAAATAGCAAAAAAACCAAAAAACAAGCCGCTACCTGATAAGACAGCAGGTAAATTACATACTTTAGTCTGGATCTCCTGTACATATTGAATGGATAAACCTCAGATAATGATTTTTTTTTATCCTTCATTTGAAAAAAGTGACACCTCGCAAATGATCAGCAACACAAAATTCAAGCAAATTCAGCTTTGTGTTTAGAAGACAGCTGAAAACGAACATCAGGTAATGATGTCCAAAAAAAATCTAAAAACAAAATCCACTGGACTTAAAATCTCTTCAGACTCTTCAACACTTCATTTTATGTCCAGGGGATTTTGTTTTTAGATATATTTATATATATGTAGTGTTGATATATATGTTTTTTGGACATCTACCTGGAAGACTGAAATGAATCTGCACAGACAAGCTGTATCAGGTAATGATTCTTTTCCCCAGTTGGATATATAGAGTTTTGGAATATAACTCCTCATATATAACTCATATAGGCTTAGGCCGATATTCAATATTATAGAATATCACAATATTTTGTGAATATTGTGATATTTTCCATTATTCCAATATTATATCCAATATTGAAATATTGCCCCCCACCCAGCTGTGGCACCATGTGTTGATTAGATCACAATTGTGCAAACTTTTAAACTTATAAACCTATAATCTTCTAGTGGTAGGATGGTAAAAAACAACTAAATAATCATAGTGTTAGTTAAAAAATGTGTGGGTTTCCTTTTCCACAATCTTCCTGGAAATATCAGGAATGAGCAAATTACACCAAATGGCCAATGCTTGAGTAATTTAGAAGAAATAAAATAAAATACAACGTTAATGGCGAACGGCGATAATATCATATATCGCGATATTTTGGTGGTACAGTATCGCGATATTACATTTTGGATATCACCCGAAAGCCTAAACTCGTATATTAATTTTTCCAGGTCTTTTTAAACACGCTGCCCTCTCCTTGACATCTGCCCAGTGTTTCCCGCTCTGACCTCTGACCTCTGACCTCTGGAGCTTTAACAGATTTCCTCTGTAATCTGTGAACATAAAGACCTGGCTGTTGTCGGCTGATTATCCGCTGCCTTCGCCACAATAAGGAATCCTCTTTATGTCATTAGCGGCCGGGCGGCGGGCGGCGGGCGGGCGAGACGCGGCGCCGGGTCAGGAGTTCGTCGTCAAGGTTACGTCTGATCGAGTTTTGGATTGTGTGGGAATGAGTGTGATCCTGGTACGAGGTTTGACGATTACAGTGATTCTGATTGGTCGACCCGCCTGTGACCTTCGTCTAGGAGGAGTCAGGAGGTCAAATAGATAACTCCTCCTCCTCTTCCTCCTCCTCCATCTCTTCTTCTTCATCCCCTATTCCTCCTCCTCCTCTTGCTCCCTCCTCCCTCCCTTGTCTTCCTGTTTCTCCTCCTCCTCCTTTTCCCTCCATCCTCCTCTTCTTGCTCCTCCATCTCTTCTTCTTCCATCCTCCATCTCTTCTTCGTCCTCCTCCATCTCTTCTTCTTCCTCCTCCATCCTCCTCTTCTTCTTTATCCCCATTCCTCCTCCTCCTCTTGCTCCCTCCTTCCTCCCTTGTCTTCCTGTTTCTCCTCCTCCTCACCATCCTTTTCCCTCCATCCTCCTCCTCTTCTTCCTCCTCCATCTCTTCTTCTTCCTCCTCCTCCATCCCCCTCCTCTTCTTCTTTATCCCCTATTCCTCCTCCTCCTCTTGCTCCCTCCTTCCTCCCTTGTCTTCCTGTTTCTCCTCCTCCTCACCCTCCTTTTCCCTCCATCCTCCTCATCCTCCCTTCTCTTCGTCTTTCTCCTCTATTCCCCCTCCCCTTCCTTTTCCCTTTAACTTCCTCCTCTTCTTCTTTCTCCCCTATTCCTCCTCCTTCCTCCTTTGTCCTCCTTCCATATCTCTCCGTCATCCCTCCTCCTTCATCCTCCTCCTCCTCCCTTCTCTTCCTTTTTCTCCTCCTCACCCTCCTTTCCCCTCCGTCCTCTTCTTCCTTCCCTATTCCTCCTCCTCTTCCTCCCTCCTTCATCCTCCTTGTCTTTCTCTTTCTCCTCCATCCTCCTTCTCCTCATCTTCATCCTTGTCCTCTTCCTCCTGTCATTATTTGCCAGGAAGTCATCTTGCCCCCAACAGCTGCTGTCAACAGAGAAATGCAAACAACACACACACACACACACACACACACACACACACATACAGCAGGGCGGTATGTGTGAAGTGTGTGTGTCAGTGTGTGTCAGCGAGTGAGTGAGTGTGTGTGAGTGTGTGTGTGTATAAGTATGTGTATTAGGATGTGTGTGTATTTGTGTGTGTTTGCACATCTGTGTATATGTGTGAGTGCATGTATGTGTCACTGTGTGTTTGTGTATACTCTCACTCTCACTGTGTGTGTGTGTGTGTGTGTGTGTGTGTGTGTGTGAGAGAGAGAGATGTAAACATCACAGTAGGGTCTGATGTGAGCTGTTTGATCAGTCTTTCTTGCATCATGGCTGTTCCTCCTCTGTCTGTCTCCTATTTCCATGTGAAGTTTGGTCTCTGAATAAATTAAAAGTAATATTGGAAAAATGTTCCATGTGTTTAACCTCGGTCAGCTGAGTGTGTGTCTGCAGTAACGTCTCTCTGTCCCTCTCCTCTTTCTGTTTCTCTCTATTACTGTCCTGTTTGTTTCTGTTTCACTATTTCTTGAGACTTGATGCATGAAGAGAAGACTTGAGACTTGACTTGACTTGGGTTCTGGTGACTTGGGACTTGACTCTGACTTGTACTTTGATGACTTGAAAAGGTTTCTAAAGTCTTGACTTGAGATCTTGTGTTTGTGTAAATGACTTAGATTGAAAGTGATGAGATTTGTTCCAGCAGACGACTGAATTTAAATTCTGTTTTCTGAATTTGTATGGAATGATTGAATTTATTGAAGTTGAAACTGATTATAGAAATCAAACTCATGATGCTCTTACCAAGTTTTTATCCTATTAAAACCATATTGCATTGAAAAGTCCTAGATATTTAGTTTTCTTTAAGATATTAAATTGATACTGGACTCTTGATTTGTTCTGACTTGACTTGCTGTTCTACATTTAGACTTGAGACTTGACATTAATGACATGGACTTGACTTGGACTTGAATCTACATTGGGACTTGACTTGGACTTGAGACTTGGTCACATCTCTGTCTCTAACTGTTCTCCTGTCATCTGTCCTCCCTCTGTTTTGCTGCTTTGTTTCTTTCAAGTATCTTTCCTCAGCTGTGGTTATACTGATTTGCGTGTCCAAGCCTTGTTTCGATTCCTGTGTGTGTGTGTGTGTGTGTGTGTGTGTGTGTCTGTCTAGTGTCTCCTGTCTTAATGCTGTAATTGTCCTGCTGTCTGATGGTTTGCTGATGTGGCAGCAGAGTGCAGAGCAGACAGGAAGCACAACGCTGAAGCATCCTGAGGGCTGGAAGCAGGAAGTGTACGGTCTGTCTTACTGCGTACATCAATAGTAAATATACAGTATAGCAGTATATATACACCTATGGCATTTATGTTAAGTGCCGCACACCACGGGAGCATTTAGAAAACACCAATATGAAATGTTATATGCAAATATGAAATTTTATGGAAAGCTCTCTGTCACACTCTAAGGACTTTTTCGCCTTCTTAGCTCAGTCTATCATATCATACACATATTTGACAATTTATGCAAAAAAAAAAAGACATTTATTTTCTCGTATTTTACATCAAAATCTCATTACTCTTACTTCCTGGAAAACAGTGCATCTTTAATGATGACATCATGCTGCACCAGGAGGCGGAAATAAAGGTAATAACGGTTTTGTGAAATTTCCACATTGACATTTTCACCTATGAATTGTCTCTTAGCATGTGAAATTAAGTTTTCACATGTGAAATAAATATTGACAGATCTAATGACAGGTGGAAATGTGAAAGTAAAATGTTCACATGTGCTTTGAACTCACATGTGGGTTTTCACATGTGACTTTTTTGTAAGGGACAGTACACGGCCCGTCTAATAATGAAGTTTTCAAACATTCCCTTTTTTTTTTTTTCTCTTCCACTCCTGGAACATCATGAACCCAGAGCGTTGTGTAATCCTTTGTGTGCGAGGTATTTACACAAAACCACACTGACCCTGGATCTGCTGTCATTTCATCATCGCAGCCTCAGTTTCAAACCACTGAACAATCACTGTTCTGGCATCCAGTACAGTAAATGTACAGGAATTTATCTCGCTGACCTCGGAGCAGGAACGTATTCTGAACTCACGCAGTGTGAGAACAAGCTGCACGACACAGCAGGATCCAGGCCTAAGTAATCCCAAAATCCCCTTACATTTACATTAATTCACCCCTTAATTCATGCTAAATCCCATTAAGATGAGTTAAGGGAGTTATTAATGGAGGAGACCCCAACAAAAGCACCTTAAACACCCCTTAATGTTTGACTGCTTACTTTCTAATTTAATGTAAAATTCAGGGAGACAGGAACTTTCCATTAATAACTCATTAATAACCTGTAAACTATGCAAACGGCATAAACAAAACCATTAATTTCTAGTGTCTCCATGAATCAACCCATGAATAAATCCCTTATAAACCCAGGATACTAACCTTACTTTTTTTAATGGATAATTAATGTTTATGTGATGAGAAATTAAGGACATTTCAGGGAAAAAATGAAGGGGTTTGGTTTCGTAGTCGAAGTAAAAACTGTGCAGACGTTAGTACAAAAGTAATAAAATATATTTGTCCCGTGTTTTTCTGTCTTATTAGATCGAGGCTAGTTTAGTTTAGCTTAGCTCAGTTTATCTTATCTTAGTATAGGTTAGCTTAGTTTAGTCTATCTTAGATTAGTTTAGTTTAATTTAGCTTAGTTTAGGTTAGCTCAGCTCATTTTAGGTTAGTTTGGCTTAGTTTAGCTTCAGCTTAGCTTACTGGCACAGTGATAAAATATAATATTGTAGTGATTAAAAGCAGTTTTAAGAAATGGAACAAAGAAAATAATACATTTACCAATAATTGTAAATAGAAAAGTGCATTACAAATAAAATTGATTATTTTTATTAGTTTTTATTACAAATAAAGATAACAAGAGAGACTGAGTGCATCACAGATCTGAAGGTATGAAGCCAGCTTGTGTAGCTTTGTGTTTGTGTCTCTCCCTGCAGGTGAGAGAGGAATGTGTGTGTGTGTGTGTGTGTGTGTGTGTGTGTGTGTGTGTGTAGTTTGTACAGTAAAGCCAGAGGTGGATGTGAGGAGCTGCAGGAGCTTCCTCAGCCTCGGCAGATGTGGCGTCCCGACGCGTCCCGACTCGCCGGGTTACATCATCAGATCAGCGTGTCGCCCCGAGGTGAGAGGAGACCAGGCAGCCGGGAGGGTGCTGGTTCAAATCCAGACCAGCTGTGAAAATCTGGACTGGAAAAGTAAACAAAAAACACTTTCCTGAGAGATTCAAATGGCAATGAAAATGGACAGAAGCATTTTAATTATTTTCTAGTAAATATTCTCTTTTGTGACCAGAAGGATGTCAGTCTGGATCCCAGACCAGGCGGGGAAAGTAAATCAGAGAATGCTCCTCCTCCCTGAAAAAGAGCATGCACAGATTCAAGTTTAAAAAGTTTCAATCTCAAATTTTTAGTGTTTTTAAGTCCACACTGCAAAATACAAGTCATTCTACTCTAGTACTGAGTCTTAAATCTTGTTTTGCTTAAATCAAGTGAAAAGCTCAGCCGATGGGGCGAGATAACATCACTCGTTTCCTTATTTGTCTTGTTTTGCCGGGTTAGGGTCAGTCGTAAACGGCAGATCGCTGACGCACGGCGAACTGTTGGGGAAAAAAGACGACTTATCTGCACAGAGCTGGATTCCTGCGGTTCACCACAGCGACCTCATCTCTGAGTGTGTGTGTGTGTGTGTGTGTGTGTGGGGGGGGTTTTTTTCTCCTGTAACCAGCATGCCGTAACTGGCCTTGCTGCAAAGAAGCACCTGCAACCAGTTAGGGAGATCAAAGGAGTCCGGCATCCCACAATTCCCCCTGCTGCTGCCCGAGCCAGCGGTGTTGTTTTGACGGAGGTAGGACCGGACCATGTGACCTGCTGTGTTTTGTCTGAGCGCCTCGCTGAATCTAGGTCACCTCCCCCCCCCTCCTCTCCACCCCCCCTCCTCCTCTTCGGTCAGGGCAGCAGGAGTCCCTCGCTCCCTGTAACGCTGCACGATGCTCTTCGACACCCAGATCGGTCGATGGAGACGCCGGCGTTCAAAACAGAGAGAAGATGCTGATGAGGACTTCGAGACTGGAAGCTGAAGACAGTCTGGGATGTTTTGGGCATTTTTCGGTCCTCCTCCTATTGTCTCGTTTTGTCTTTTTCTGTATCTATGTTTGTCTTTTGTTTTCTGTAAAGCACTTTGACTCAAGAGAGATATTTGCCTGATCGTTCACCTGTAAACTAGGCTTGGGCCGATATTCAATATTATCGAATATGGCGATATTTCGTGAATATTGTGATATTTCCCGCAATTTTGAACATTGCGCTACAACTTACATTGGATTTAAGTTGGAAGAAATAAAATAAAATACTCCCCCAAAAAAACCCGGGAAAAAACCCTGAAAAAACCCCACACACGCGTGATAATATCGTATATCGCGATATTTTGGCTTGACAGTACCGCGATACAAAATTTTTGATATTGCCCAAGCCACTGTAAACTCTTGTTTGACCTGTAGGTCTAAGACAACATGCAGGCTAACTTTCATGAGGGTTTTTTTTATTTATCAGAGTGAATAATAAAATAAAGCATTGAGAAAATCCCTTTCGTATGTTTTCCTGTTCGATGTGCAGCTCAGTGAGTCGAGCTGCCGGGGTCGAGGGTTTGATTCCCACTCGGGACGCCCCTGGCCCCGTGAGGTGCTGTTCCAGGGACCACAAGTCCAATCTCCACAGCCGGCAGAGTGCGTCCATCAGCTGCCATGTGTCCCTGAGCGACACACTGAACCCTGAAATGCTCATTCACTGTAAGTCTCACCATGCTAAGAATGTATGCTTTCATTTCATCTCTATATTGAGTTTTATTTTTCTTGGAACAAGTGAAATAACTGCCTGAGTGAGGTAATTTCATTTGATTCTAACACAAAACTCAAGTTATGTCGTAATAATACTAAGAGATTGCCTAATTTCAAGATACTGTCACTTCTTTCACATAAATTGTCAAACCAAATAAAATTGCACCGAAAATAAATCTTCCCCAATTAGTATTTTCCACATTTGTTTCCCCCAAAAAACAAGAATTCACAACTCTAATATGAGATAAAGTTTCTTGTTCTGATCCTCTCCTCCTGTTGGTTTCCTCTCTGGTTCCTGACAGCGGCGGTTTCGTTTCGGCTCGGCGCTCGCCGCCGCCGCTCTGACAGCTTCCTGTCACCCAGCCGCCGCACGCGCTCACCCGGTCATGTGACACAGAACAGACCTGAGAGACCGTCCCGTAACCGAACAGCTGCGGGTTTGATCCCTCTAGCGAAAAACACTGCCTGCCTGCTGACTGGAAATCACTCTGCTGTTGATTTTATTCGTGCTTTTACCCAAATGACCATGAGTGTGAACATTTAAAGGTACACTGAGCAGGATTTCCCCCCTTGAAAAAACCATAAATCCCTTCCAAAAATCTCATCCAAACATGATCCTCCTCAATCATTCCTTCTGGCTCATTGGTAGTGTGTGACAGTGTGTGACAGTGTGTGTGTGTGTGTGACAGTGTGTGACAGTGTGTGTGTGTTACAGTGTGTGACAGTGTGTGTGTGTTACAGTGTGTGACAGTGTGTGTGTCTGCAGAGAGCCTGCTGCCTCCTGGCTGGATTTTCTTATTTCTGAATGTTCGGGACGTTTCTGGGCATCGTTTTGTCAGCAGGTGAGTCCTGCAACCAAAACCAAAACCACTGCTGAGTCCTTTTATCTCTAAAAGCCTCGCGGGCTGAACTCTGATACAGAGGAGCTGGACAGAGTTAGTGTGTGTGTGAGCTGCAGCTAGATACCGCTGTTAGCGTAGCTTCGTTGTAGTAGAAAAGCTGATACCTAGCTAGCTAGCTAAGCTAACTGTCCCACAGAAAACAGACCAACTCCACGTCGCTCTTCATCCTCATCCTCTCCTTCAATACTCACCAACAGGTGAAATCCAACAGATTGACTCTTCTGGAGCGAGTCTTGTCTGCCTGGTGTTTCTCCTCGCTGTAGCTACTTCACGTCTTGTTGAGATAGAGAGGAGTCAACTGTGAAAGTTGTGTTTATAGACAGTTTAGGTGTGTTCACACTATTTGAATGTTTTCAAAGAAAAAGCATCAACTGCTTTTTGCGCTCATAACGATTTATTTATTTTGCTAAATGTTGTGATCACGATTATTAATCACAATTGTTCGTCTCATTTCAGGAAACAAAATTATTTTGTGACTTTTCCACCAACACTACAGCTACAAAGTCTTGTTTTCACTGTGTCCTTATTCTGAGACGATGATCCACCTTCAGGAACTAAAACGTTTTCAGGATTGTCCTCTCTCTTCATAAAAACAGAAACCAAAGAAACAGACTCAAATCCCATGAAATAATGTCTATCTAATGTCTAATAATGTTCACAGTTCGCAGGTTGAATTAAGAGTTTTGTTTCAAAATGAGACTTCACTGTTTAAAAAAGTCACAGCTGCTCTCTCAGGACAGAGGGTTACAGACTGGATTCTTTATATTTTACAGACTTTGAATGAACTTCAGGTAAAGACTTTCCCCCCAAATGGACACACAGTGTTATAATGTTAAAATAAAACTGAATTATTCATTTGTTCTGTTCATATCTGCAGTACGAATGGCTTGTCTCGAAACATTTTGCTGTCAATCAAAGGGAAAATGTCTGGACGACGCTGCACATTTTCACCAGACAGAAGAAGAATACAGCAGCCTATTAATTTCCATACGGCTCGTACGCCGCAGATAACTCAGCTACATGTGGAGCGTCTGTCTGAACACAGCGGCGGTAAAACACAGGAGCAATATCACCGGTCGGCCTCACATGGTAATACAGTAATATAATGTATTTAATTGCCTGATTCTTATTCACACTCATTTCCATTTTCAATTCCGTATCTGGAACGTGGCTTTTGCCTTTAATTAAAAGGAGAATATTTAAGTCAGGGATGTACATGGCAATACAGCTCCGAGGGACAGGAGAGGATATTACAGACCGCATGATGAAGAAAGGGGGGTGGGGGGTGGGGGGACATCGCCATGGTGACAGCTGTCAGCTCCCCATCACGCTCCCAAGGAAGGTTGAGACCAGGATGCTGCAGGTTTGAGTCCCCAGACCAGCACTGATACTGATATCCATCCAATCCCCATCCTGAAGTCACATCACACTACGAACCAAACCCCTTAATTTTATCCCTGAAATGTCCTTAATTTCTCACTACATAAACATTAATTATCCATTAAAAATAACATTGCTTTAAAAAAGTAAGGTTAGTATCATGGGTTTATAAGGGATTTATTAATTTAAGATTCGTGGAGACACTAGAAATTAAGGGATTTTTCATGCCTTTTGTGCAGGTTTACAGGTTATTAATGGAAATTTCCTGTCTCTCTGAATTTTACATTAAATTATAAAGTAGTCAAAAATTAAGGGATGTTTAAGGAGGTTTTGACGGGGTCTCCTCCATTAATAATCCCTTAACTCATTTTAAGGGGATTTTGCATGAATTAAGGGGTGAACTAATGTAAATGTAAGGTTATTTTAAGGGAGATTCACTTTGCTTCCCATTGACTTCAATTGAAAACCACGCGAAGGACGAATGAAAACAATCACTTCCGGTTGAGAAATGATTTCGCACTTCACCTTCACACAGCCGGCCAATAGAAACGCTTGTTTGGCTGTTACGATGGATACGATGGAGGCCTTGTTGTCTGAGTTAATCAGTAGGTGGAGAGAGAGAGAGAGAGAGAAAGAGAGAAAGAGAGAAAGACAGCAGTGATGCGGGTCAATCTGAAGCCTGCGGGTCTTAGGGTAGTCTTAGTTACACACGAGTCTTTTGAAAATTAGCCGGCTGCCTGAATCTTTTTTCTTTTTTTCCGGGTTGCGGATCGGTTTCGGGACGTTGTTTTATGAAAATTGGGCGGGTTCGGATATGTTTATGTGTCGGATCGGGCGGAAGCAGGTATAAAATAACCTGACACACACATCACTGAAAGACAGAGAAAGAGAAGTGAACGCCCTGTGATGATACCAGGAGAGAGTGTGTGTGTGTGTATGTGTGTGTGTGAGAGAGACAGAGAGAGAGAGAGAGAGAGAGTGTATTTGATGTCCTCATTTCCTTCTAATTGAATTAATTCATTATTAATAATAATTTTTGTGACAGTGTGGGCTCAGATGTCAGACTCAATAAGCTCATGTTGTCTTCATCCGTCACTGCACTGCAGAAAACACTGAGCCTGGAAATCTGATCAAGTATTCCACTCAACTTGTTCAACTTGTTTTGTCTTTGGTTAAATTTTAAAATATTCACCATAAATCTTCCTTCCATATCATAGAGAGCTGAGCAGCTGGAAGCCAGATGAAAAACTACAGCAGCTGGATTGAAGGGCAACTGAAGTGATAATGTTGTCTTATGTTAGCAGTCAGTTACTACAGGTTCACATTATATTAATCTCTCAACAAACTAATTCTAATTATGTAAATTGTAGCCTATACCTGGTTTTTAACAGGATCAGTTTGTACCGGCAAAAGTCTTAGCGTTAGCTAACAGACAGCTAGCATAAACAATCCAGTTGCTGTTGCCTTTGATTTCAACAGAGTCTCAGAAAACTTTATGTAATGATCCTGAACTCTGAAGCTCAGCCTCCATGTTTCTGACAGGAATCCAGTTCAGATCAGGTTCCTCCAGTAAAGGATTCTGGTCCAACAGTAGGAACTGGACTGGACATTTCCACCTGTTGGTCACATGAAAAGGTTAGCTAACGCTTCAGTTTAGCAGCTGAAACAGTTAGCTTCAGGTTAGCTTCAGGTTAGAGTTATCGAACTTATCTCACTTTTCGTGCACGGAGCATTTTATTTGCGTCTTAACTGGTAAAAACATGAAAATCACCAAAACTGGATTTACAGGGTTTTCATCAGCAATATTCATATATAATAAATACAATAAAATATGTTAATATAAACATAAAGAGATTTCTATCACTCTGTAATAGGCTGTAAAATGAGAAGGTGGCACACTGACACACATACACACTGACACTCTAATTTTACACATCAGTGACAGCAACCCCCCCCCCCCCCACACTGCACCTGTGTCATGACATCAACCCCCCCCATCCCCCCCGGCTGTCCCGCCCCCGGTCACCTCAGCTGTTCTACATCTGTATGAAATGTGGCACAGAAGAAAATTAGTGTTTGTCTTTCACTTTTTCTTAAATGTATGTGAAACATGGTGAAGTAACCTGACAGTAATGAGAATGTTACTGATGAGTGTGGAGGTACAGTGTGAAGCGTAGTGAGGAGCTGAAGCAGCGCTGCAGCTGTCGGCATGCAGCCGCTGCAGCGCTGAGCGAAGCAACGCTGCACAACTCGATACAGCGAGCTGAGATCAGCTTCACTTCAATAGTTTCATTTGCTCTGCAGGGACGTCCTGCTCCGAATTTCTCAGTAACACTTTACCTGGACTGGACTGAAAGAGGACGGCAGCTCCATATGATTCAGTTTAAATCTCCTCTGGCTCAGGCTCAGAATAATGTCCTCATGATGTTTTGCAGATAAATGTAGTTTAGTTCATAGTTGAAACCTACAATAAGCGATATCAGACCTTCTAACCAATCCTGAAACTAACGTGTGCTGTGTGGAGATTTCCTTGAGACATAATGATATAAACCAATATCCAGCTGTGTTGCTGTTTTCTCCTCTTTTCTAAAGCTTGTTGTCAAATTCTGCTGCTGAACGAAGCTCCTCCCGCTCCATTCAGCAGCTTTTCATTTATTTAAAACTAGCTTCTCTCCTCCCTCGCTGTGCGTCTCTCTCCCCCTCCCAGTCCTGAACATTCATCGATGAAATGACTAATAAACTTGTTAAACTAGTGAACATGTTAAACTAGTAAACTTGTTAAACTAGTGAACTTGCTACCTGCCTCTTCACTTGTCATTGTGGGACATGTGACCTTCAGCAGGAGAAAGATCTGTCAAAGTGAGACTGGTAACTGGTGACACTTCTCAGTAGGTACGGTTAGCTTAGCTGTTAGCATTTATGCATGCTGCTTTGCAGTGTTTGTCCCTGGTAGGCCTCCGTAGTGCAGTGGCTTTGCTGTGTGTTATTTATAAATGTGTTGCAGTTTCTGTCACTGTCTAGTGGTCAGAAGACCAAGTCCTCACAGTACTGGTCCCTGATTGGCCGACAGCACCTCTAATTCAAATGAGGTAAACCTGCTGAGTGGAGGCTTTCCAGTTCAAATGCTGCAAACTCGCCTGATTGGACGGATTTTCAGTGTTTAGTGAGGGAGCCAATCAGGACTGAGTCCAGTTGTGATGCGTTTCCTGGAGTTAGATTGAAACTGACTAGAAAAAAGGAGGGGATTTTAAAAATGTAATAACTTTAAATTTTACATTATTTAATTTGTCATGCTGTAGTAACCTGCCTTGACAAAGCAGCTAATTTGACTGATATCCCTCTTTTCAAATCCTCCCATCCTGTTCTCCTCCCTCAGCCTGTTTTTAGTTGTTATAACAGGACAGGACCAACACAGCGTGTCTCAGATTGATCGGGTTAATCCCTCTCTAACTCTCCATCAGCGGTTAGCGGGCGTCCCGCTGACTAACAGAGCGCTTACAGAGACGGTGATACTGAACTCAGCAACACGATATCCAGGTTTCTCCCGCTGTCACCCAGGATGCCTTGGTGTCCGCTCGCCGCCAGAGACGTAACTCAGGCTTCTAATGCGTAGCTATCGCCTCTCGACGCTCAGCAGGAAACATGATAGGACATAAATAACCCGCTAAACTCTCTGCTGCTCTTCAGTTTCTCTCTGACCTTCTTTTTTAAGAGCAAGTCTCCACAAGTCTCCAATAGGAGTCCTGAGAATAAATGAGCATGAGCAATAAAGGGAACGCACCATACCAACGCCGGCATCCAGCCTCAATGCAATTTTTATTATACAATATATAAAATAAATTGTATTAAACTAACAATGTTTTGACAAAAATTGCGTCATAAAGTCAGTCCGCTTCAGTCCATTCAGGGAAACTCAGCTGATGATTGGACGCTCAACTAGCTGAACTCTTCACCATCATCACCCCTCAACAGCCAATCAGATTTCCTCGCTTCCTTGTTTCCCAACTGATGCGATTTAGTTTCATGATCAATACTTCAAAATGGAGGAGAAGTTGATTCCAGCCATTCAAAACTTCCCAGATAAATAAACAATGACAACTGCTCAACCGCTTTGAAAAAAACACTTTGTTAGTCTATTATTTCTTACAGAAATGATAATGAGCGAACCTTTGTGACGCCATAAAGTTACGGAAGTCCAAACGGCTCGTAAATGCAAAGTTTTACTTCACCCGTTGTGGGTCAAAATGAATAAGCAAGGTTCAAGAGTCTTCTGTGGATTCTTTATTCAGACATGCATGGTTCAGTTCAGTGTTCCAGACAAGCAACAAAGAAGTGACCAAGAACGGAGTTTACGATCCACTTATATAGGTTAAAGTAAACAAAACTATAAATCTTGGCGCATAGCCAAACCTACTTGGCTCAAAACCAACCCACCAGTTCGAACTTTTTACTGCATGTCCACCTATAGAATCAACTTAAAACCACACATAACCACATATAGTACACGTACACGCATACATGCACTGATTACATCATTGTAGTAAGTGGGACAAAAGACACTCCGCTTTGCAGGACAAAGAACAGAGTGTGTTATTCATATAAAAAAGCACAATATTCATTTTATTTCTTACAGGCTCGTTTAGAGGCTCGCTTTTCTAATATGGATTGTGTGGATTTAGTTGGCGACCGTGCGTTTTGATACTTTCACCATGTTTAGATAGACCATCCAACTCCTTTATAACCGCAGAGACAAGGGGAGTCCTGCTTTACACCACATGGGACCTTAAACTCCAACGCAAAACCAGAGCAGCAAAAATCCCGGATTTTCCTGTTCAAAACTTGGGGGGTGAACCGAGGTCGTCCGGTTTTAAGGCTTCTCTCTTCTCATTGCACCATCCTGCTGCCTTGAAATGTCATTCCTCCAACATTTACAATCTCGACTGTAACCCCCCCCCCTCCACACACACACACACACACACACACACACACACACACACTCACCTCAGATGACTCTAGCTCACAGCTCAGCATGCTGGTGTTTCCCAGGCTGCTGTCACTCTGCTGCGTCGTTTCATTAAACCGCAGAACTTTCTCATGAGAACCAACGTCTGACGAACATTTTCAATCATGTTTGAAGTTTGAGGCTTTTTTTGTTTGTGATTAAGAAGTTCAATTTTCCTGCTTCAAAGGCCAATCCGCCGCTACAGTTTGTCGCCCCCGGCTGAAACGCTGCGGCTCCGGTAGTGGCTTTGTTTCCACTGGGATTTAACGGATTGAAAACATCTTTTTCAATCTGAGATGTATTGTGTGAGCGTTTGACAGAAGGACATGACGGATAAATGAGTTCAACATGGATTTGGAGGCTGGAAAATGTTTTGTGTACAGTTGTACTGACTGAAAACACTGGAATACAGCAGAACTGAATTTACAGTTAGTCCATTTTGAGGTGGGTAGTAAAGCTGAAAAACGTTATTTACCGTTTACAAATCAAACGTCTCAAGAGCTAGTTTAGTTTAGTTTTATTTTTATTTTTGCACAATTTAAAAAATACACAAATGACAAAGATAACAAATAATATACAGTGCAGGGAGAGGCAGAAAACCCAATGGGCTTATTTGAAGCCTCCACCTAAAAAATGTTAAAATTTCACAATGTTATAGAGAACACAAAAATAACATACAGAAAATAATATGACTAGATAAAAGTGATGGCAAACTAATAATAACAAAATATATATAAGCAACAACAACAACAATAATAACAATAATAATATCAAAATAAAAGCAAAAAATGTGAGTATGTGATATGTATGAGTGTGTGTGTGTGTGTGTATGTATGCACGTGCGTGCGTGCATATGTGCGTGCGTGTGTGTGTGTATGTGTGCATGCATGCGTGTGTGTATGTGTGAGTGCGTGCGTATGTTTGTGAGGGGGATATTAGTTTATACACCTGTATTGACTCCTGAGCAATAGTAATGACACACGTCTCTATGAGTGAAACAAATAAAACATGGACACATGGACAACAATACACGGGGAAAAGCAGTTACAAAATAGCAGTTAAATAATCTTTTAAGCATCTTTTGTAACATTTTATAGAGGAACAGTTTTTTGCCAAGTGGGAAAAGCCATTCCATAATTTGGTACCCCTAAATCTTATCGAAAATTGACCTCTGCAAGTGAGAAATTTAGGAGGATGAAGATCTGAAGATTGACGAGTTGAGTAAGAATGGACCTGTGAATTTGCTTTAAAGTAAGTCTTGACATGCTCAGGGATATTCCCTTCACTTGAATGTATCTTATAAATAAAAACACATATTTGAGAAATATTGATGTCATAAGCTACCTATGTGAATAAACCCCAAATATTAACGGTCAAATAAATTCTGGATTCTGTCTTTAAGTCGACTCAGCAGCACAGATGTAGGTCAAGCCCGTTCACCAAAAATTCATCATTTCGTTGCATTCCTCCGTCAGGAAGCAGCGACCGGCCCGGCTGTAAAATGAGTTAATGATTTAAACGCTCTCGTAATCCGTTCACTGGCCTTACATAAACTGGAATTAAAGCTGATGTTTTTCTTTGTAGGAGAGCCAGACTCCATCTGCCAGGCAGAAAAATCTGGTTTGGTGACTCACCTTTTATAATCGCCTCCTTACACAATGGAATTACAGCCAGGCAATCCTATCTGATACCTATTAGCCTGTGTGTGTGTGTGTGTGTGTGTGTGTGTGTGTGTGCGTGTTATGTTACAACTTGTGCTCTATCACATGGTCAAAACATTGGGGTCATGTGACATACAAATCATCAGCTGCTCACAATAACAGCTGCATCATGTCTGCTGATAGGCTGAGAGTGTGGTCAGCTGTATGGACACACACACACACACACACACACACACACACACGGATACAGGCACACACTCAGACCCAGACTGCTTCATTTTAATACAACTTTGTTCATCCCACACAGGGAAATTTCAAATCTTTACACTCATGGTATGTAAGGCACTTAAATAATTGTGTTAGTGCATTACTGTTTATTGTTTATTATTAGGATCCCCATTAGCTGTGCATAATGCAACAGCTGCTCCTCCTGGGCTCCACACAAAACATAAAAACAAGACAAAAACTTTTAACATTTGCTTTCATTGCACTTCACTATTTCAGAACAGTACGTTTCACTTCATTGATTGGACTTGAACAGTCTGTGCTGATGCAGTCCACAGAGAGAGAGAGAGAGAGAGAGAGAGAGAGAGAGAGAGAGTGGACAAAAGAAAAAATAAAATATCACAATCTACTGAAGGTGAAATTAAAAAATTAAAAAGAAAGAAAATAGAGAAAAATAATGCTTCTGATATGATTCTAGTCTCATCCCAACCACTTGGATTCCACTTGGAACAATTATTGTCTGTATTATTTTTTATTATCATGATTTATTCTTCATTTTCAGTCGTTGGAGAGTCACTGTAAGATAATTCCTTAGCTGCTTTTTAAAAGTGAGTTTGCTTGTTGGTTGAGTGAAATGTGAGGGAGGAGAGTTCTGACTGAAGTGCAGGCTCCCGACCCGCATACCCAGAATGCATCTCATGTGGCAGGAACAGGCTGCAGTAGAGAGTGTCCGACACCTTCTGAACCCAAAGGGGAGTTTAGGGCCAGTTACTATGGCAACCATGGCGGGCAGAAGACAGGGCCAATTTATCGGTACTCTGACTGGGGCTAATGAGCTTTAATAAGTGTTCAGGGTTAACTTAACGCAGCTCACAGCGACCTTTGCTCTTCCAATTACGCCCCCCCCCCCCCCCACTCCATGCTCCAGGGACTTAGGTAATTATACCTGATTACCACAGTAGCTGGAGAAGGCTCCCTGCCTCTGAGCAGCTGTGTTGTTAGAGTCATGAGAGAAGTCCATGTCTGTTTCAAGTATAAAGCTCCATTCACATCTAGAAGGATAACTATAAAGATAAATAGAACTATTAAAAGATTTAAATCGTTCTAAGTAAATAGAACGTCTGTGTTCCCACTACAACGATAACTATATAAACATCCAAAACTATAACTATATTTTTGGTTCGATCTCAGAGCAACAATAAAACATTTCAATCCAATCAAATGAAAGTTGTAAGAGAGAAGGGGGCGGAGCATTCACTGCAGCGATGCTTCATCTGCTGAGGAACTGGACACAGATATCGTTGTAGTGTGAGTGCTTCAGTAACAAAGTATCGTCATAATTTATAGTTATCTTTAGAGTTGTACTTCTAGAAACTTCTGCAATCTGTAATCCAAGTCAACCCTTTGCTTCTGTACTTGAACCTACTTCTGTACTACACCCTGTTTGACCTGGAAGATCTGGCACCAAAAAAACACAAGACAGATTGGCATGATTCATTAAGTTTGCAACATATATCACTAACCTTGTGTTCGGTGGGACTCTGCTCCACTTCTCGACCACAACATGCATTTGACACTTGTCAGTTGTCCTGTGCTATGTATAGCTACTTCTATTTTGACAGCTGTGAAAAGAATTGAACCTCCCTAAGCGGTGGACCAGCTTTGTACAGACGACCCTTTTCTCTATTGCTCCCTTTCAAGACTTTTGGAAATGGTTCAACCTCTTATTCTTGTTCTGTTCTCATTGAAGACATTTTCTTGAGCGGTACAGTTGCAGAAATAGCAATGTCAGTGCACAGCAACAAAGCTGTGGACTGGAGCGGCTGCGACTGCACAGAGAGTGGAAGGTATTTGCCATTGGAAGGTATTTGTGTTGCCTCAACAGCAGCTAAATTAACAATAGTGGTGGGAGACACTCATTTTTCTGAGGAGAAGACTTTACTCGTACAGAGCTGTGACTATTTCCAAGCTCTGTATCGCTCTGGAATGAAGGAGTGCCGGCAGGAAGAAATCCACCTCAAGTGTCTGTGTGCTCGGGGCTTCCTCATCGCCTTGGCGGTTTTACGAGGCGAGAGGCCGATCCTGGACGCTGACGAAATCGTGGAGGCCATCGAGTGTGCTGCTTTTTTGCAGGTGGCGCCACTCACCAAACATCTCACTGACCTTATTGACTCTGACAGCTGCCTGCTCATGTATCACACCGCTGCAACCTTTGGCCTGATGGACCTTTACCACGCTGCTGCACTATTTATCCGAAACATGTATCGTGACCTGGAGGCAGAGGTCAAGAAAACTTTACCGTCAGAACTGATCTCCTATGTGGAGTCCTTAACCCCTAGTGTTTTTGTGGCTGTAGGGGCTCATGTGACCTGCAGTGTTGATGAAACAATTCATGCTGCTTCCAGGACGGTTTGCTACCTGGATGAAGACGGGAATAACTGGAAGGTGTTGACAGATCTGCCGCTCGAGGCCAGCACCTCGATGGCCGGAGTGACTGTTTTAGACAACAAACTCTACATCGTCGGAGGAGTTCACGGAATCCACAAACAAGTCGTGGATTCTTGTTTCTGCTACAGTGTTGAAGACAATGATTGGACCGTGATTGCCAGTCCGGCACAGCTGCGCTACAACTTCTCCCTCGTGGGTCAAGATGGTCGTCTTTACGCCATTGGGGGAGAGTACGAGCGAACGGCGATGTCGTCCGTGGAAACGTACGATGTCGAGACCGGACGGTGGACGTTTGCTGCTCATTTGCCACGACCCGCCGCAGGAGCAGCGTGCACCACAGCCATGAGCAGGATATTTGTGTGTTTGTGGAGGCCAATGCAGACCACAGAGATCTACGAGTATCTGTCAGGGAAAGACGAATGGTCGCTTGTTACCACGCTGATCAGGCCGCAGAGCTACGGCCACTGCATGGTGGGACACAGGGACAACCTGTACATCATGAGAAACGGACCTTCGGACGACTTTCTGAGATGCATGATGGACTGCTACAGTCTGACCACGGGCCAATGGTCGGCCTTGCCGGGACACTTCGCCAACAGCAAAGGCGCCCTGTTCACCTCGGTAGTGAGAGGCGACTCTGTCTTCACACTGAACAGAAGCGTGACTCTGGAGTACGCCATCGAGGGTAAAACCTGGAAACCCAGAAGCCAGATGAAGGGTTTCCCAAGAAGTGGCTCTGTGTGGACGTTTCTGCTTAGGCTGCCAAATGCTGACAAACAGACCTTATAACACAATTTTCACACTGGGCAATGTTGTGAGCAGAAAAAGATAGAATGGGTGTAGTAACCCGAATTACCTCAAGATGTCGCTGTTATTAATTTGTATTTACTTTCATCTCGAGTCCAGATGTGGACGATGTCAAATCTTGACTGAAATCTTAACAGCATACTGTGCGGCAAAAAGTGCCCGGTCAAAAATACATTCTAATATGATTTCTCTGTCCTGTTTCAACATCTTAATACCATTTGGGCAAGAGTTATAGGATATAAGGGTTGGGAACAAAGGGTGAGAGACAGACAGAAGGTAACGAAGACAATAACTAGGCCTTGTGTACAGACTAAGCGACGACAGTCTTTCCACAGACCAGAGGAGATCCAGGCAGACCTGGACCCAGTGGACAGGTTTGATCTAACTAAGTAACTAATATCTACAAAGTGAATCAGCAGACCTATCTACATTGGTTAAATATGCAGCTACCTGGTTCATACTGAGGTACAGTCAGTGGAACAATGAGCCAAATAAAGACAATTACACTCCTTCATGTATGCACAATTGCCATTTACAGTTTGTATACATGCATTCGCTTGTATGTTTGTATAATCTATGTTGAGACGTATTGGTGTTTCGTACTGATACTTTGGCACTGTAACAATAAATTGGTGTGCCAGTAACGTCTCTTGAATTGAACTGAATCAGACACAGACTCAAAACCTCAAATAATTCCCCAAATCTATCTTCAGGGAATGGTTAGAATATTAGATTTGTCAAAATGGCTTTGATTGCTGCCAGTAAGTGTTTTGCATTAAGGAGGAAAAGTGCCGCTCCACCATGATGTACTATGTGGCTGAAGGAGCTTTGGTCGTATGTCCCACTGGAAAATATAATGTGTAACTTGGAACATTTTGATAGTTTGATATCTATTTATTCTTTTCTTCCTCTTTCTTTTTAATCTATCTACCACAGCATATTAGTCTGTTGTTTTTTTCCTCACCACTTTCCTCTCCCTCTCTCCCAATAAGATGAACTGATGTGAAACACACACTTCTCCTGGGAAGCCTGGAGAGCAGACTGTGGCCTGACCTTTTTTTTTTTCTAATAATGGACATTTTCCAAGCCAAAAATATGATGGACTTGTAATTTAGATTTATTCTTTCTTCTTTTTGTTTGTATATTTCTTTTCTTTTCTTGGGCTATGTTTTGATTTGTTGTCTTCCTGTTGGTGTGTGTAGTGGGAGGATATTGATTGAAAGCTCCTGATTGTAACTCTGATTGGAAGTGCCCTTGAGTATAATAAACATATTGGAAAAAACATAATAAGCCATAATAAAAAAAAAAGATGAATCTTGGCGTACCAGTAGAGTTTCTTGAATTGGAGTCAGGCACAGACTCAAAACCTCAAGTAATTCTCCAAGTCTGTGTTGGCCCGAGTCTGGCTCTGAAACTAACACACACACACACACACACTCACACACTCACACACTCACACACCCGAAATGCTGGATTCAACACCGAGGTCCGCTGTGCTGCTTCTCACGCTGCGAAAGCCTCTTGGAAGTGAAGTTTTGACGGCTGAACCGCGGAGCGTCCTGCTGCCGGGTCTGAAAAGGTCGGTGTGACAGAGCGTCAGATCCATCTGACAGGCTGAGCGCACTGAGCTTGTACTTCAGCTGATGTGTGACATTTTCTGTTCCGGCGTGTCGAGTTTCCTGGAGAACGTTGTGTTTCCTCCAAGAAGTAAAAAAAAAAGGTCAAAACGAGGTCGCAGGTTCTCACTCTTGTTCCTTTCCATCAATTCCTATTAATAGCTATATGTGTCAAAATGTGACAGTGGAACATAGTTATGCCAGACAGAGCTTCAGAAACTCCGACAAGGCCAGTCAGACGACACGCTAAATAAAGCATCAAATCGAGCTGCACAGCTTTGATTTATTTGAGTGTTTTT
Organism: Centroberyx gerrardi; assembly: GCF_048128805.1. Lineage (NCBI taxonomy): Eukaryota > Metazoa > Chordata > Actinopteri > Beryciformes > Berycidae > Centroberyx > Centroberyx gerrardi. The sequence continues at coordinate 2,162,481 of NC_136000.1, forward strand.
CAGCGTTTCAGTGTAATCAAAGCGATGCAAATAAGACCAAATCATCAAAGTCAGAGTGGAGGTTTGAAGTGTTTCTGTCTGGACTGATTCTGTTGGAGGCGTTTCTGCTTTACTGCACAGTGTGCAGCGGAGAGAGGAGAAGCAAAGAGGGGGGTGACATTTGTCAAAGGTCATGAGTAAAATTCAAACCCATGATGTTCGTTATCAGGCAAACCTCGCTTCACCGTGACAGACTGTAGACAACTGGAACACACTGCAAAAAACCTCCATCTTAACAAGTCATTTAGTCTCATATTCAGCCTTCAAATCTTATTTTTCTGAAACCAAGAGAAACATTCTGCAGTGAGGAGAGATAACTCCACTTGTCTCCAATGCAGCTTCACTTGTTTCAGGAGTTTTCTAGAACAGAGTGTCAGTCTGTTGAAACCAGTCAGAATAAGGCAGATCACTGCACTGCTGTCAGGAAAATGACTCTTGATTCGACAAAAGTCTTGAAACAAGTTGATTTGTTTTCTTCCAAACAGATGCAGTAAATTGAGTCCAGTCCTTTAGGCTTCAAAAATAGCAGAAAATGTCCATAAATGTCCATAATTGTCTCCATACGGCTGCAGCATAATCCAAGTCTTCTGACGCCATGTGATCGCTCTGTGAGTGGACCAATAATTTGATCAATTATTTAATGCAAGTCAAGTCCTTCCATGGCAGCGTGATCTTGCGAGGTTTGGGAACATTTCTGCCCTTTCTGAAGCCTAAAGGACCGGACTCCATTTACTGTAATAGTTTGGAAGAAAGCTTCTCCAGCAGCGAGCCTGGAGAACTGCTGCTGAGCTGCATGAAGAAAAACACTCATCTGATTTTGTACTGGCATGAGGATGAGGAGATAATGACCGAACAATTATAATATAATACTAATATAACTCTCTTTCTTGAACCATTAGCAGTTTGGAGTCAGCCTTAGCAGATTCAGTGTTTTGCATTATTCCTTACTAAATATAATAATGCTGGTGAAGCGGCCGGAGGCCTGCTGTTGTCTCTCTGAGCCGCAGCAGCAGAGCTAATGAGATTGGAAAACATAATCAGGTTGCAGAAGACGTTTGGCATCAGAGACTCACTCAGGCTCTGGAAGTCAGCAGAGATCATTTACCGACAGAAAATTACATTACAACATGTAATTTATGGCTGTTATGCAGCAGGAAATCCACTGCTGCCATGCTGGGCATCAACATAAATACTGGTAATGTTTTTAATGATTTGTTTTTGCACATATGCTTATTGATTTTCAAAATGTGAAAGAGCAAGATCAACAAGACATACACACTAAGGTACATGCATACAAATAAATAACACACAAAGCTGTTGACATTAAACATCATTTCGATTTTAATGTAAGAAGTTATGAATATGAATTTGACTTTTTATTGTTTGAGGTGCTGAAGAACGTTTTTAATCCACAGAAACAGAAACGAATCCAGCTGCAGAGGAGGCTGTCCTCACCTGACACACAATATACCTATTAAGGTTTAACTGACGGGTTTTTGAAAGACAATACCAATATTTTTGTATTAAAAAAAAAGCTGCTGATATAGCTGATAATTTGTGCTGATATTCAGTATCTTTAAATTTGTCTTTTTCATGCCAAAAACTTCCCAGTATTAAGAGTTTCCTCCAGAATTTTCTTCCTGTCAGAGTGGAAAAGCCTCTGAAACAGAATTTAGAGCATCATGGGACACTAAAACGCTCCACTGACACACACACACACACACACACACACACACACACACACACACACTACACACCACCACCACCTATTCAATGGTAGGGAAGCACATTTTATGTGTTAAATGAACACATAAAATATGAAAAGAAAACACAATTCATCAGGTTTTCATGTATCTGTGGTCTCCCATCATGTAGTCAGGTTGTGTTTTATTAAGAATGTGAGCGTAATAAATTCAGTCTGTTGTTGAGCTGCAGCAACGAGACGCTCCTGTAACACAAAGCTTCTGTTTCTGTCCGCAGCCTCGGTTTCCTGTTGGCACTGAGCGAGTGTGTGTGTGTGTGTGTGTGTGAGTGTGTGTGCGTGTGTGTGTGTGTGTGTGGGGGGGGGGTCAGCAGGGTTTATGCCAGGCAGAGCCAGGCTCAGTGGGCGGCTGGCAGGACGGCAGCGCAGCAGCGATGCTAAATATGTCCAATCTGACCCAAAATAAGCCTGCGGGTCAGACCGGGACAGGCTCGCATGCCGACGCCCTCTGTGACCCGCCGCCGGGATGCTGGCGTGTGCCGGTCACACACACACACACACACACACACACTGCTGTGACTCATCTGGCTGCGCACAGTAATCATGTTATCAGCGTGTGGCTCGGTCATAACTCACACTGTTGCTTTTACATGACCTGTTTGTCATTAAAATGTTTGATTGCTTGCCTTGTTTATTCATAAGTCCAGAAAATTGGATTGAATCATTTGCACCACAACCCACTGAGCAATTTTACATTGATTAGCTGTTTAAAAGTCTGAATGGTTCTTGACGTCTAGACTAAAACGAGCCTCCACAGGGTTTAACAGTGAAGGGTTAGTAACGTCCAGAGGTGGAAAAAGTACTGAAATCCTTTCCTCAAGTAAAAGTAGCAATATCACAATGGAAAAATACTCTATTCAAAGCAAAAGTTCTGCATTCAAAAGTTTACTTCAGTAAAAGTATAGAAGTATTAGCAGTAAAATGCACTGAAGTATGAAAAGTAAAAGTCCTCATTCTGTCAGAGAGTTAAATTATTGAAGCATGAACCTGTCAGAAGTATTTTAATGTTGTCGGTCTAACGGCTCCATATACTGTTGGAGTTTAAACTCTAACAATGCAACATATTTTATGAGCTTATCGTATGTTTTGCGTGTAAAACCTTATTCTGCAAAGTAACTTGTAACTCCAGCCGGCAGATAAATGTAGAGGAGGAAAAAGTACAAGATTACAAGATAAGAAATGTACTTAGTTACTTTCCACCTCTGGTAACATCTACATGGGATGGGCTACTTCAGGGATAAATGACAAAAATAAAGCATTATCTTGAACATATGGACTTCTCTGCTGCATCTTTTTGATGTTTACAGCTGTTTCTGCATTGTTTAAATATATAATAATTGTATTTAGTACATGAGAGCTGAAGCAGAGATGTGACGTTGGAATCAGATCTGCTGCTCAGCGGGACCGATAAGAAAGTGAAGGTTTGTAAAATATATTCAAAGCTGCATTTTTATTGTTTTGCTGCGTCCGCTCAGCATGCCGACACACGGAGGCTGCCGCCGCTCGCAGAGCAACAACATCGCAGACCGAACCGTCCGGCCCACAAACAGCCGCTTCTCCTTTGTGTTTGCTTTGTCTCCAGGCGGCTTCGCTCCAGCGCCGCTCGTCCAAGTTCAGCTCAGGATAAGAGTTTGTGGCTCCCAGCATGCAGTTCAGTCATCTGAGGTCGCCGCGGCCCGAAGCCACGGTGCGGTGACGGCGTCGGCGCCCGGAGCGAGGCCGGCGGGTCAAAGCAACATGACGCTCAGTTTTAACATGGAGGTTAACAGATCAACAAAGCATCTTGGGTCCGTCATCATTTTGCATTTCTATTCTTGGTTTACACAAAAAATTAGTGTTTAAAATTAAAAGTAGATCCGGTCTCTCCTAAATAGCATTCCTACACTACGTTCCTCGGGAGTTGGACCGATGAGACCAATGAGTTTCTTACTGTGGACTTCATGACCTATATTCTGCTTGAAACAAAACCTACTACAACATTACAGTCTGGATTTATTTTGTCTCATGTGAACTTGTTGGTCAGTTTACTGAACGCAGAGCCGAGGCGTCACCTGACCTGCAGGGACCGAGCACCCTTCATTTCAAATAACGCTGGTGAGAAGAAAAATAGTCTATCGATAAAAATTATATTTGGTGAAATCATGTTCTGAAGCGTCGGACCAACAGTCAGCTGGAAATCACAGCAGCAGATCTGATGTTGAATCTGTTCACCGACGTGTTCAATGCCAGTTTCCATTCAAATGAATGGGAAGAAAAAATCTGAACGCTACAAACTGGTCCAGCTGCATCTGATCTTGGTGAGGAGATTATATTCTGCTTTTCAAATAAATAACTCCATGTTAAAACTTATTTCAACTCTTATTTTTAAGCCTTTTTTAAGTTTAAGCCTATTATCGCATGATTTTTGTGATTTTTGTATTTTATATAACTTTTATATAGCACTTTTCTAAACAGAAAAACAAAGCAACAAAATATCGAATAAAATATGCAAATAAAGTTAACCAATAAAAGCATAAAACAAAGATAAAACAGCTAAAAATGTTGTACTATGATTGTACATTTACTCTATCTCCTGTGAAGCACCTTGAGATTTCATTGTATTTTAATGTGTGCTATATAAATAAAATGTATTATTATTATTATAATTAAGTGGAATGTTGTGTGAATGTTCGAAAGGAGGAGAATGAGCCAGGCTGAAAACTCGCAGAGTGTCGCGGATTGTTTTCGTTGGAAGGAACTCTGGGAAAGTGGAGGTGAAGCGCTCCGGACCGCCCGGACCGCCCGGACCGCCTGCACCGTCCGGACCGTCCGGACCGTCCGGACCGCCCGGACCGTCCGGACCGCCCGGACCGCCCGGACCGCCCGGACCGTCCGGACCGCCCGGACCGTCCCTCAGCTCACACAACACGGAGAACAGGACAGAATAATGAAATACTGTCTGCTGAGTGGGATTTCATCTCCTTACTGATTTATCCAGAAATAGCCTCCGGCAGCGAAAGGCTAACAAACACATCTGCAGCCTCCTCAGATGTTTTCTTCTATAAATATCTTTTAAATAGCTTTTCTTTCTTCCCGCCAATAAAAGCTTGCATTTTTAAACCAAGACACGGCTCACATCCAGACTCATAAACATCTTTTGACAGCTAGATACAGAGAAACGGCTCCCGTCCGACCCGCCTGCTGCAGGTTGGCGGCAGCGGACGGCGATGAAAGCAAATAAATGGCAGGTGAGCGTTCCCGAGTCGTCGGCTGCTGCTAACTTTAGCTCCGCTGTCTCTATTTATACTCAACATGAGGAAGTTTCACAGGCGAGTCGACGCTCCTGCTGGTTTTAATAGAAGCTGTTAAGACGGATTAAGGATCGGACGACAAACAGCCGAAGTCTGTTAGTGGGAGACGGTTCAGTCTGTCCCGCAGTCAAAACTATAAATAAACTATTTTTGAGTTCAAAAACAGCTCAGCTCAATAAAAGCATGAGCTGATATGTAGAGAAGACTCCTGAATATCCAATAAAACCTCCGCAATTACATTTATATCCCAACCTGTTATCATCAGATACTTATTAGCTGTTTACAACTGAAGAGCTCATTTCCCATTTTTATTATCCATTTTGAAAAATCATTACCTGAATGTTTGGTATCTAAAATATTGAGGATCCGATCAGTAACAGTGTTTTCATTTTGTGAGAGTAGATCATTATTTTTAACTGGTGGATATCTGGAATGACAGTCTTCACTTTTAACCACCTTCTTATTATTTTTTTATTGTTTGTATTACAATAAATTTGACTTAGTAAGATAATAAAAATGTAAAAAAAAAAAGAATCAAACAATAAAATACAATATTGTAAAGCCCTGAACCTTCCTTTTTGTCGTTGTTGTTGTCGTTGTTGTCATTGTTGTTGTTGTTGCTGCTATTGTCGTTGTTGTTGTTGCTGTTGTCATGGCAGCTGCTGTGTGACCTGCTGTGTGTTCCCGCTAACTGAAGCGTCCTGAATGAGGCTGACGGCGTCACAGGAAGTGAGCGGTGACAGGATGAGCGGTGACGGGATGAGCGGTGACAGGATGAACGGTGACGGGATGAGCGGTGACGGGATGAACGGTGACGGGATGAACGGTGACGGGATGAACGGTGACGGGATGAGCGGTGACGGGATGAACGGTGACGGGATGAACGGTGACGGGATGAACGGTGACGGGATGAACGGTGACGGGATGAGCGGTGACGGGATGAGCGGTGACAGGGTGAGCGGTGACGGGATGAGCGGTGACGGTCTGCCTCCGCCCGCAGGGAGGAGGGAGGCTCAGTGAGAGAGGTCAGAGGTCACAATCCGATACATCCAACACATCCAACATCCAACATCAACACGTGGACGGACACACCAAGCATCATGAACACCAGGCTGTTTTTAACACTGTGGAGATCCGACATCATGATTCTGTTTAAATGTTTTCCCTGAAAGCGTCCACCACTTGGCTGATGTTATATGATGTTATGTCTACTGTGTGTGAGTGGATGTGTCGTGCATGTAGTGTGTGAATGTGTGTATGTTGTTGTGTGTGAATGTGTGTATGTCGTTGTGTGTGAATGTGTGTATGACAACAACACACAAACAGCCGGTAAACAGGAAAATGGAAAATGCACAGTCTGCTGCGGTTTGTTTCCCAGTAAACAGGATGTGATGTCAGAGGCCTGCTGGCCGTCGGATGAAAGCGGCCGTCGGGTTCGGCCGGAGCCTCCAGAAGCTCCGGCAGCGACTCGTGGCGTCCGGCCTCATAACAGGAAGCGCGAGGGGAAGTCGGTGGCTTTTGTCGGCGGGGATTGTTTGGCTAGTCGTGGTTCAGCACGGCCTTTATTCTTCCACAACAGTGACTTTTGAAGCCGGCAGATAAACGCTCCTGCGGCTCAAAAACAACAGACTCAACCCGCCGCTGGAAAACACTCAAACCGGCTGAAAGCAGTCGCGCGTCTCTCTGTGTGGCGGCGGTGTTTTGTCTGGATCCGCCGCCGCTGTCTGAGGTCAGCGAGGCGGCGAGCGCGCTACGCTCCCGTCTGTGTTTACACGGCAGAGTTGTGTGTTATCGTCCGACCAGCGCTGCGTAAGCCAGGAAGAACTAGGTCAGTCTAAATAAAGGCTTTGCACACACACACACACACACACACACACACAGGGACTGGTGGTTTGCAGCGGTGATGTCATGGCGGTGCTGACCCCGCGGCGACCCCTGACCTCACCCCGACACCTCTGGCGTTCAGTCAGGCTCGACCCCATTTTCTTCTCTAACAGGCATGTTGCAGCGCTTCAGTTTACATGTTTTCTGTATGTTTGCATGTAGATTTCTGCATGTAGTGTTTATAAGACTTCAGCTCATCTTCCTCCTCTACTGGCTCTGATGTGCTTTTATTATAATAATAATACAGAGTTTACAAAGTGTTTTGACAGTTAAAATAAAAGCAGAATACTCAAAATGAATTTAAAAAGCAATGGAACAATAATAAACAGGGATTAAATTCAGAGGTGGAAAAGAGCAACATTCAAGTGAATAGTAGGATGAAAGCCAAAATGAACAGTAAGGATAAAATAAAATAAAATTAAGATAAAAAAATAAGATAAAAAGATAAAAGGTGATAAGAAGACGACATCACATAAAAGCAAGTGTATGAAAATGGGTTTTAAGAAGTGATTTATCTCCAAATAAAAAGAAATCCCCTCCACCTGCTGTCTCTGCTGACCTCTCTGACCTCTGACCCTTGACCTCCTTACTGTTGGCTGCTTGTAATGTTGGTGCTGTAGGAATTTCATCTGACCTCAGAGAGTCAGATGAAAGCCTAAAATGCAAAATGAGAATTCATTCAGCTGTTCACATTGCTGTCTGACCTTGTTTTTTTTAGTTTTTTTTACTTTTCGATTTCAATTTTCCGTCATTAACTAAAAAAGCAGAAAAGAAGAAGAAGAAGAAGAAAACAACAACAAGGTCATCAGTTTTACATCAAACAAACCACCAAATTATATTTATCACAGGTTCTTGTTAAGGAATATGGTGAATATTTATCAGTCGATTTTCTCAGCATGTCAGTTTGTCAGTTAATGTTGGTCAGTTGTTCTCCGTGTGTTTCCCATTTATCCCAATATTCTTCTCCCTTGGCTTTTTGATGTCTCAAAATTAAAGTCAATCGTTCTACAATATCTGATATTTACAACATTGGTCCACTGACCTGCTGTAGGTGGATCATTTGAAAGCAGCATCTTGTCTGTTCTTGTTTTGCATCATGAGTTTAAGTGAGCTGAAATTAGGTTAGGGTTAGTCGATAGCCAATATTCAATATCTTTAAATTGGACAATTTTCATGCCAAAACAAAACAAAATCATAAAGTCAGGCCAGTCAGACTGTGGAGAAACTAAAACTGAACAACTATCTTGTCTACTTGTAAAACTAACTAAAATTTAAAAAAATATATAGGTGAAATGTTTTTAGTTTTCATCTTTTTGTTTGTGTACAGGCTGAAACAAAGAATCAATTCTGATCAGAGAATTTTTGGCTTCTTTTACTGAAAAGTCATTGAAAAATTCATGTAAATAAATTTTACCTGAAAAAATACCTGTTGCAAACAAATACAAAATACCTGCTGTGAGCTTCTATCATTCTGCCTTTAAGACACACCGTCTAGAACTGAAACCAAATACAAACTAAAGTAAAACTAAATACCTGGAAAAACAACAAACAAACAAAAAACAATAAAAAACTAACTATAACTACACTGAAATTAAAAAACTTAAAAACTATATGGAAATAAAAACAAATGAAAAATCCAAAACCAAAATCCAAATCTCTCTCTCTCTCTCTCTCTCTCTCTCTCTCTCTCTCTCTCTCTCTCTCTATCTGTGCAGCAGAGGCTTCAGCTCTGTCAGGTGTGTCAGAGGTCAAAGGTCACACGGTCTCATCGCCTCAGTAGCTGCGGGGAGGAAGTGGGTCACGACTCGCCATGCAGGATCCGCTTCAGACCGTGTTAGGTAACTTCCTGCTAACAAGTCAGCACACCTAACCCCGCTTAACCCACACACACACACACACACACACACACACCCTACCGCTCACTGCCACACTATCACTTTCCCTCCCTTCCGTCAGCGATATTTCATTGTATTCCATTTCCATTATTTCCCCTATTTTCCCTCATTTCCATGTATTTAGTTGTTTTGTGTTCAGTTCTGATCCAGTTTGTCCAGTTCAGTTCTGTCTCTGTTTGTCATCTTCCAGTTCACTGATTCTCAACCCTTTCCATATCAAGGACCTTAATGTAGTCCACATTAGAACCACAGACCCCCATATGATGAGATTTTGTCTCTCGGACCCAAATCTGAGAATAATTTTATTGTTAGATATGATTTTGTTCAGAACTCCATTGCTCTCTGTATTGTAGGTAGAGAGATAACAGAGAAACTATGATCAGAACAGTCATTCTTCTACATTCTCTAACTGTGTTAACTTCTTTAATAATTCATAAATTTTCTGGGGACCCCCTGGAACCCCCTCAAGGACCCCTTGTGGTCCCCGGACCACACTTTGAGAACCATTTTTCTTCATTTTGGCAAAGTACTGTAGTATTCTGGATGGTTTTTAGGCTCCGCTCCGCCTCGTGCCTAACAACGCCACTTAGCTGTTCTAAAATCACTGTAAACCACGGCCTCTTGGGGCTTATTGCTTTATTAACTAACCCTTATTAAGCATTAACTAACCCTTATTAAGCATTAACTAACCCTTATTAAGCATTAACTAACCCTTAACTTAGTGTACCCTTATTGTAAAGTGTTGCCATTCAATTACATGAATAACACACTGTTCATGTTAGGTCATGCTTGTTGTGACTTACTCACAGTTAATGTCAGAATATGTTTAAGTAATTAAGAAATACATGAAGAGTTTACACTTTCCTCTGTGTATCATTTTAACCATCAATATATCATTGCCAAATTAATATTGTCACCTTGGTGTAATGACAGTAAACCAGTGAGAGCCTGGAGGAGACGAGCTGCTGATGGCTGTAAAGTGTTGAAGCGTTTGTATGGGAAACAAGCCAGCCACTCATTTCCTTCCAAACTATCTACCTGTAAAAGACGCAGATTACCCCCCCACACACACACACACACACGCACACACGCACACACGCACACACACACACACACACACACACTCCTTTGGTGTGTTTGGACTCATTTGTTATGCTCAGCCGAGTATGTAGATGAGTTGTTGTTTTTTTTTTTCAAGTCCCTCCCTTTTCATCATGCTTACCACTTTTCTGTCAATGAAAATCACTCTGAAAGTCACCAGAGATATTTTAATAATCTCCCAAAAGGCAGGTAATGACATAATTAGCTCATTAAAACCACTCAATGGGAGGAGTGATGCCTCCTCACCACATGCAGTGTGTGTGTGTGTGTGTGCTGTGTGTTGGAGTGTGGCTAAAGGCTGCACAGTACTGGTGAAAAAAAAAATATATATATTTTGCCAAATATTATGATGTGAACTGCAACACATGTGATGGATGCAGTTGAAAATTTTGAATTTCTGTTTTGTCTCTAATATCGTCCAGTGTTGTTTGCACCTTGCCAGAAGTTTTGTTTTGCTAGCTCGCTAACTGTAGCAACTTCCTTGTATGACAGTAAACAAGTGAGCAGCAGTGCCAGGCTCCGCCCACAACCCCGCCCACAGCCCCACCCACAGCCCCGCCCACCGCCCACAGCTCCGCCCACCGCCCCGCCCACAGCCCCGCCCGGCCATATCTGACCTCATATTTTGAGGTTGCAAGGAAACTTCCGGGTTTTCTTTCCGTCTTCCGTCCGGTTGTTCTTTTGTTTTGGAGGCGGTGAGATATTACGTAAATTGCATCATGGAGGACACAAGAACACACAAGAATGCATATTGATAACCAGTCTTAGTTTAAGGAACAACAGTTCAAAAAGGAGGCGAAATTGATTCCATCCATTCAAAGCTTCATTTTTATTTGAAAGACGACAGGAAGAAACATCTGAGAATCGAACCTTGGAGAACGGCTGATCCATCGTTGGTCGGTGGGAAGCTCAGAAAGATTTTTAGTGAGATTTTTTGTTTATTTTCCATTAATGTGAGCTAATTATCGCTTGCCAACTATAGGTTAGACAGAGAGGAACAAATCAGACATTTATGAAAATATCACAGATTATTACTTTGTCCACAGTTGACAAAATGATAAAACTTCGGCAGGCAGGATCCTCTAAACTTTAGAGCAGCAAAGTCCTGCTGGTTTTTATTCTAGTCATCTAATCAGGGACAGCAGGTGAAGGCAGTTAACCAACTGGTAGGACAGAAACCAGAAACCCTCAAATCTTTGCTTAAGTAAATGTAACAATATCATAATGGAAAAATGTAGTGAAGTATGAAAAGTAAAAGTCCTCATTCTGTCAGAGAGTTAAATTATTGAAGCATGAACCTGTAAGAAGTATTTTAATGTTGTCGGTCTAACTGCTCCATATACTGTTGGAGTTTAAACTCTAACAATGCAACATATTTTATGAGCTTATCGTATGTTTTGTGTGTAAAACCTTATTCTGCAAAGTAACTAGTAACTCCAGCCGGCAGATAAATGTAGTGGAGGAAAAGTAGAAAGTCTCACAGAATGGAAATACTAGTGCCAGTACCTCAAAACTGCACTGAAGTACAGAATTTAGTAAATAGACTTTCCACCTCTGACCCAGACTTTTACCAGATGCCTCTGCCATGGCGACGGTGTATTTGTGAGTTGGTGTTGCTGTCACGGTAACCGGCGGAGTCTGAGACGAGGCTGAGGCGGGCAGCACTTTCCGTCCTGAGCTGACCTAAGTATAGAGTCTGTTTGTTTTCATATTGCAGCCGCTGTCTGTCTGTCTGTCTGTCTGTCTGTCTGTCTGTCTGTTGGTCTGTCTGTCTGTCTGTCTGTCTGTCTGTCAGTGGGCGACACTGACCGAGTTTAAACCCTTTAAACCCACTGAAGGACAAACCCATAAATCTGCCAGTTTGGACCAAACTGGACGTTCAGTCTTTACTGTCCTGAATCTGTTTCAGAGTTTTATTAAGGCAGACGACCATTGAAACAGCATGAACCAAATCACTGTTGTCATGTGAAAACCTTGTAACTCCAACTTTGGTGATTTTCATGTTTCATGTTCAATTGAAAATCACAAAAAAACGATTAATAACTTTTAGCTAATGTCATAATATACTCTTGTTTAACAATAAATGCTGAAACATTTACCAAATTGTTATTTTCTTGTATTTTTATATCAAAACCCCATTAGTTTGGTCCGGTGGTGTCGTCCGGTTCGATCCCCTGTGCTGCCATTCCTGCCCAAGTGTCTTTGAGCAAGAAACTTAAACGTGCTGCAGGTTGCATTTTTAAACATCAATACTGTCAGATGAACAGAGCAACCTTGGTCTAATGACTGTAAACCAATGAGATCATGTTGGAGATGATCGGTCTCCTCTATCTCACTCCGGTAGTATTGTTAGTTCTAGTGTTTCTCCACATTAAGACTACATTTCCCATCAGCCCCGTTGCTTCCTGAAACTCTTTCAGCTTTAGCTCCGTTTGCTCTGGAAGAACAGAACCTCTTCCTGTTTTGTGCCGTAAAGCGATCCAGCAGATTTCCAGGTGGAGAAACAATGGAGGATGCAGAGTAGAGGCTGATTACCGTAATTATACTAATGTCTCTAAATGAATGTGGTAATGATTTATTGATGGTTCGATGATATAGAGCAGCTTTAAACGCGGCACTGAAGCTCCTGACCTCTGATATGCCAAGAAAATAATTGCTAATTTTCCTGTGTGGTATGGTGATAGAAGCGCTCTGAAGTCTAAAAATGGGTGATTATTAATTCAAAATGATTAAAAATGGGATTCTTGGTGTGTTATTTCCCAGTTGAAGCCTCCCTGCTCTCTTATGCACCATCCAGCTCTTCAGCGTTGAAGAAAACTGGTGCGATCCGGTTCTGAGCGGAGCTGAGAGAGAGGCAGCCTGTCTGGGTTCGTTCAACTGCATCCATTCTGCCTCCTAAAGAAAGACTCTCTCTCTCTCTCTCTCTCTCTCTCTCTGTCTTTGTCTCTCTATCGCATCCTTTCTGTTGCAGGATGCAGCTGCGGCGCTGCAGCTCGGCTCGCACCAGGCTGCGACGAACTCCCTCCATCCCTCCATCCCTCCATCCCCCACTCCATTTCTGTTTCTTTTCTGTTTTCTTTCTGTCGTCTGACTCTGATTTCAAGTGGTGCTCATAAGGCTTTATAAGGCATCATAAGAACACTGAGTGCATGACAATCAGGTAACACTTCACTTGAAATGCACTGATTCCTGCAGAGCATAATCCCATTAGAGGCAATTTAACAGTAAAGTCATCCAGTGGTGGGAAAAGGACTCAAAAATTTACTTAAACCTGCAATCAGCGCTATCAGACCTTCTAACCAATCCTGAAGCTGATGTGTGCTGTGTGGAGATTTCCTTGAGACAAAATGATATAAACCAATATCCAGCTGTGTTGCTGTTTTCTCCTCTTTTCTAAAGCTTGTTGTCAAATTCTGCTCCTGAACGAAGCTCCTCCCGCATTTATTTAAAACCAGCTTGTCTCCTCCCTCGCTGTTTAAAAGCGGCGCTCTCCCCCTCCCATTCCTGAAAAACATTCTTGTAATGGCGGAATCGAGGAAGCGAGCGAGTAAACTCGTTAAACTAGTAAACTTGTTAACTAGTAAACTTGTTAAACTAGTAAAAATCTGTCAAAGTGAGACTGGTAACCGGTGACACTTCTCAGCAGATACGGTTAGCTTATGTTTAGCCTAGCTTTGCTAGGTTTGTCCTTAGGGGCCTCCGTAGTGCAGTGGCTTTGCTGAGCTTTATTTACAAATGTTGTGGCTTCTAGTGGTCGGAAAATCGCTTATTGAAGCTTTAAGTAAAAGTAACAATACCACAATGGAAAAATACTCCATTAAAAGTAAAAGTCCTGCATTCAAAAGTTTACTTAATTAAAAGTATAGAGGTATTAGCAGTAATAGATACTCTTATCTCACAATACAATGTCATGAATAAAAGTTCAATGGCAACAAAGTCTGACTGTGCAGAATTCTGTTTATTTCTGAGACACAAATCTTTCCAGCGATGCCATTGGCTGCTAGAATGTAAACAACAATTTTAAAATGTCATTATAAAGTGACAATAATATAATTTGGATGGAGAGCTTGTGAAACTGATGGTCAAGAGTCTCATTAGTGATTACTACAGCAGAATACCCCCCCCCCCCCCCCCCCATCAACTGTTTTACATTCATTCATCATGAACACACACACACACACACACACACACACTCAATGACCTCATGCCGGAAACTTCCCTTGCTTTCTTCCACACCGAGAAAAAAGCTCTTTTTGTCTATCAATCACCCCACCACGACACACACACACACACACACATACACACACAGGAATCAGCTGGGACTAAAGATGAGAGAGAGAGAGAGAGAGAGAGAGAGAGAGAGAGAGGAAAAAGAGAGAAAGCGAGACGGAGACAGACAGAGTGTTAGAGCAAGAGAGTGAGACAGGGAAAGAGGGAAAGAGAGACAAGAGACAGAGAGAGAGGCCGAGACTGGAGGAGAGACATTGAGAGAGACTGATTGAGAGAAAAGGAGAATGATGATAAAGAGGGAAAAAGTGTGACAAAGTGTGTGAGAACCAGAGAGACTGGGAGAGAGTTTGAGAGTGTGTGTGTGTGTGTGTGAGAGAGAGAGAGAGAGAGAGAGAGAGAGAGAGCTAGGTATGGAGGGTGAAAGAGGGATATAAAGAGAGAGAGTGAGAGAGATAGAGCGAGGTAGAGTGACAGACTGACTCCTCACGCTCCTCAGATTTTCCATCCACAACCAAAACAAAGGCAGCAGTGAGGCAGCAGCAGCCTGAACACCCCCCCCCCCCCCCCTCCTCCCCCTCCCACCCCCTCTACCCCAATTTCACATTTTCTCACGGTGAGTTTTCTTTAGGAACCTGAGGTAAATCCTCAGATGCGTGGCTCCAGCGCCGCGGAGCCAACATGTCTGCTGAGGAACAAGAGGCGATTCTCAGCTCTGCAGCTCCAGAAATAAGACCCTCATCCATCAAGACATCCCCAACACCCCCCCCCTCCTTACACCCCCCCACCCCTTCCCAGTCTTACCCCCCCCCTCCCCTCCCAGCACAAGGCCGGGTGTTGTTCCCATCGCCTCCTCCTGGTCAACAATGTCCTGTGTGCGGCAGCGGGGCCGGCCTGAACGCTCTCCTGCAGGAGAAGAGAAGAGGCCTATTTATAGCCTGCTGTGAGGTAACAGAGTTGGTCTTGTTTAAACAAATGTAGCATAAAGGAGGCGCGCTGGTGTGTGTGTGTGTGTGTGTGTGTGTGTGTTTGGTGTGTGTCACGGTGGTAAAAAGAGCTGCTGTCCTTCCAGACTGGCTGTCAAACTGAGTTTGATGGCAGACGTGCGGTCCAGGAGCTCCCGCACCGCTGCTGTCACAGTTAAAATGATGATAATAATAATAAAAATAATAATTGTATAAGAAATGGATGCACTACTACCATTACTTCCATGTTCTTGTAGCTTGTTCCTGACACATGTGGTGGTACTTTAGCTCAGCAGGTCCAGAGTGTTTATCAGCTCTCTAATGTCTTACAACCACAGAACCTGAATGGATAAAACGGTCATTCCCGTTCAAATCAGCGTTCCAGGACGGTCAGAGCGGCGGCCATTTTGATGTGAACTATTGTGCTAGCTTCCGTATAAACCGACTTACGCAAAGTTGCTGAGGTGAGAGCTGTCTTTTTAAGTTTTGTCAAAAGTTTTGACATTTGTGCAATTAGTAGATGTGTTTATAGTCGAGTTAATCTGTTTCAGCCGATGTCTGTTAGCTGTTTGAAGTTAGCGAATGCTAACTTTTCTTCTCCACTAAAGGTAGGCTAGCTACGTTAGTTTATAGCATTTAAGGGGTTATGTTACGTTGGGGTTTATGTTTACGTTTATTTGATGATGCTTATCAGCTAGGTTTGTTAATATGCTGATTTTGACTAGAAGAGCTAGAGAGAGAAGTACAGTCTGTGATGAAGCTACGTTAGCCTCGTCGCTAACGTTAGCTTCCAGTTGAGTTTTGACAGTTTTCTAACAGACTCATCTGCTCAGTTCTCACAGTGTGACAGACTTTACAGCCTTAATGTCCAGACTGTGTTGTCACCATAGCATAGATCAGAAAACAAGGAGGCTTCGTACTAAAATATGAGCAAATATACTTATCAAACAGAGGGAATTAGAAATAAAGGCCTGTCTCTAATATAAGCCTGCTTCCAATAAAGGCCTGGTACCCTCTGCAGTTGAGGTAAATTAAGGCCCGGGCCAATATTAGAGGAAATACGGTAATGTGATTAAAGGCTAATTCAATTTGCTTTCAACCTTTCCTATTTTTTCCGTCCCTTACAGCAGGTTACAGGTTACAGCAGGAAGCTTCAGGAGAACATTAACTCTCATGTGGCTTACAGTGATGGAAACTGTACACACACACACACACACACCCACACACACACACATGCGCGCATTTACTCTAATATAAACACATCCTTCACGTGCGCGGCGTGTCGTTGACCCTTGGCACACTTCACTTCCCCTCATCTCAAAATAAGCCTGATGTATCACAAGCCTATTGAACAGGCCCCCCCCACACACACACACACACACACACACACACACACACACACACACACACACACGCACACACACACACAGACTGGGAAGGCAAAGGAGAGGAGAAACAGAAAATATTTCACTTTTCAAATCAGCTTAATAATAGTTACTACTGCTACTACTACCAGTACTACTATTTTTACCACTTTAACTTTTCTTGACAAATTCAAGTACTATATTAAAAAAAAAAAAAGCTGTACAAATGCAGGAATAAAAGCATCAGGTCATTTTAGGATAAGTGGAAAAATAATAAATTAGAATCCAGAGCGAAGGAGAAAAAAAGTGTGTGTTTAAATGAGCGGAGTTCAGCCTGCAGGCTTCAGTGAAAACGTCTCTGCAGTTTTAACCCGAGTTAATTCTGTCAGTCAGTCTGCTCTCCTGCACATTCCACACAGATACAGGATCTAAATAAATCAACAGTAAAATGTGTTTGATCCGGACACCTTGGTGCGTTTCCATGCACTCTGGTAATGCGATAATGGGGAAATTCCCAGTTTACATGATTCACATGCATGAGTCACAGTTGATTTCTCTCCTTAAGGAAGTGACGTAAAACTCAAACTTCCTGCTGGTTGTTTTGGATTTTGAACATGGAGCGGCTCAAAGCTGACTGTCATCTGGTCCGGCTTCTGTCTCATTAAAAGTTTCCTCATCAGTCAAAGTGAGTTCCTGGTCTCCGTGCTGTGAGATGTTTCTGCTTCCTGGACGTTGTTCTCTGTCCGTTACGTTCGCGCTGATGCTCAGATGTAAAAAACTGAAAGAAATCAGACTAAAGGTAAAGATCATAGACTGTAAAAACAGATGGAGAAGTGAGTGTGACGTCACCCACAGGTTTCTGAAGGCCGTTTTGAAGCCAAAAGATCGGGTTTACAATCGCCGCCATGTTGACATTTCTTGGAGCCGGAGCAGCCAGAGCAGCCCGGTCGACACAGAGCCACAGCGCCGCCTGCTATTGGTCCGTGAACGGCGACCTGTCAATCACTGGACAGGCGACCTGTCAATCACTCGGAAAACAACCTTGTTTTATTACCGTTATATCCCGTTAATTACGCAATTATTTTGAAAATCGCCATACGGACACATATTAGAGTAAAATTAGCTACTGAGACCATAACCTCTTGTTGAAAAAATGTATTGACTTTATATTTTGAGTGAGAAGTTGAGCTGTGGTCCCATTGACATGAATGGAGTTGGGCGGGATTTGGAGTCTTTTTGGAGCCGGCCTCTAGTGGACGTTAGAGGAACTGCAGCTTCCAGCCACTTCCTTATTGGCTTCAAAATTCACCCGTGGTTTTGGCCGCTTGGTAAAGATGCAGCGAATAATTGGAAAGATTGGGCAAAAACCTGCTGTGTGAATCTGGCTCGGGTCGAAACCCAGCCTGTTCCACTTGGCGCCCCCTGGAGGCCTGGAGCGCGTTTCTGTTCCATGTGTTTTTGCGGTTTGTGTGTATTTTTGACTGCGTCGTTTCTGACTTTGCAGCTCGTTTCCTGTTAATGTATTTGTTTTGGCATTCTGCAGCGTGTTTCTTCATCTGCAGCACACCGTTGTTGTGTTTGCTTTGGCTTTTCACGTGTTTTTGAATTTGCATCACAGGTTGCAAGGCGTTTCTCCTGATGCAATTGCTTTGTGCCGTTGTAGTGCGTTTGCACCTGTCAGCCACCGTAGTTTCCACCCTGACAACAAGAACATTTTCATGTCTGGCATGAAAATGGTCAAATTTAAATATTGGCACAAAATATCAGCTATCAGTGACTTCAGCCTAAAAATACTGATATCGGCCTTAAAAATCTGGTATCAGTCGAATCCTAATAATATACCAAACACTCGCCTCTCTCTCCCTCTGTCCCTCACTCTCTCTCTCTCTGTCTCCCTCTCTCTCTGTCTCTCTCCTCTCTCTCCCTCTCTCACTCTATCTCTCTCTCCCTCACTCTGTCTCTCTCCTCTCTCTCTCCCTCCCTCCCTCTCTCTCTATTTTTGTTACGAGGCAGAAAATCAGGAGTTGAGCGACGACCGCTGCTTTCGCTGCTACGCTAAAATTCCTCAAGCTGTCTGCTCTCTCTCTCTCTCTCTCTCTCTCTTTCTCTCCCTCTCTCTTCCTCTCTCTCTCCTCCCCATCCTCTTCGTCTGCAGTGTGTGTGTGTGTGTGTGTGTGTGTGTGAGCTGAATTCAGAGCCAGCGTGTCCTCAGTTCACCTGACTGCTGTTGTGCTGCGGGAGCGTCATGTGGTTCCATCTTAAAGGGAAACACACACACACACACACACACACACGTTTTCACTCACATGAACACAATACATCAATATAGTCTCTCTCCTCACTTCACCTCCTTCCCTCTCTCCTACCTCCTCCATTCCTTTCCTCCTTCCTCCTCTCTTCTCTCCTCATTCCCTCCTCTCCTTTCTCCTTTGTCCCTCCTTCCTTCTCCTCCTGCTGAATAAATGATGATGATGATGATGATGATGATGATTACTATTATTAATGTATGCTGCATGTTTTCAAACCAAATAATTAATATCTCAGTATGGTTTGATTGTCTAGATTTTGTAAAATTAAATCTAACAAAGTGATTGAATTGAACTGAGAGAGAGAGAAGAAGAGAGAGAGAGAGAGAGAGAGAGAGAAAGAGAGAGAGAGAGAGAGAGAAGAAGAGAGAGAGAGAGAAAGAGAAGAGAGAGAGAGAGACAGAGTGAAGAGAGAGAGAGAGAGAAGAGAGAGAGTGAAGAGAGAGAGAGAGAGAGAGTGAAGAGAGACAGAGAGAGAGAGAGAGAGAGAGAGAGAGCCGGTCGAAGCCCCTGAGCCTGACTCAGAGCAGCAGGACACGCCCCTCCGCCCGGAGGCTCCGCCCCCTGCTGGGCGGAGGAGGAAGTGCAGGTCGAGACTGAGTGGATGTGATGCAGTATGATTGATTTATGACTGATTCATATTGTAGAATTGATCGATCATCCAAGAATACAGTTCTGGAGGAAACACTGAATACTTGAATTTTTAAAAATAATTTTAATATTATGCCTTTTTTTTTCTTCAATTCAATTGATTCAGGCTTTATTGCCATAATCATAGTAAATATACAGTATTGTACTGTAAGGTGGTAGGAACAGGACAAAGTATGGAAAATGTGGATATTGTTAGCTGTTGTGATCGGTATTGTTCTGATCAGCCTGGTTTCACTTTGTTTTTTGTATTATTTCAACAGTGAAATGAACTTTTCATTCTGTTCTCATCTGACTTCTGTCTGTGTGTTCGTCATCAATCTGTTTCTGTTCTGTCTCACCACATAAACACTGTCTGTCTCTCTGCCTGTCTGTCTGCCTGTCTGCCTGTCTGTCTGTCTGACTGTCTGTCTGTCTGTCTGTCTGTCTGACTGTCTGTCTGTCTATCTGTCTGCCTGTCTGTCTGTCTGCCTGTCTGCCTGTCTGTCTGTCTGTCTGACTGTCTGTCTGCCTGTCTGTCTGTCTGTCTGCCTGTCTGTCTGTCTGTCTGCCTGTCTGTCTGTCTGTCTGTCTGTCTGTCTGTCTGTCTGCCTGTCTGCCTGTCTGTCTTCCTGTCTGTCTGCCTGTCTGTCTGTCTGTCTGTCTGACTGTCTTCCTGTCTGTCTGACTGTCTGTCTGTCTGCCTGTCTGTCTGTCTGTCTGACTGTCTTCCTGTCTGTCTGTCTGTCTGTCTGTCTGTCTGTCTGCCTGTCTGCCTGTCTGTCTTCCTGTCTGTCTGCCTGTCTGTCTGTCTGTCTGTCTGACTGTCTTCCTGTCTGTCTGACTGTCTGTCTGTCTGCCTGTCTGTCTGTCTGTCTGACTGTCTTCCTGTCTGCCTGTCTGTCTGTCTGTCTGACTGTCTTCCTGTCTGACTGTCTGTCTGTCTGCCTGTCTGTCTGTCTGTCTGTCTTCCTGTCTGTCTGACTGTCTGTCTGTCTGCCTGACTGTCTGTCTGTCTGACTGTCTTCCTGTCTGTCTGTCTGTCTGTCTGCCTGTCTGCCTGACTGTCTGTCTGTCTGACTGTCTTCCTGTCTGTCTGACTGTCTTCCTGTCTGTCTGACTGTCTGTCTGTCTGCCTGACTGTCTGTCTGTCTGACTGTCTTCCTGTCTGTCTGTCTGTCTGTCTTCCTGTCTGCCTGACTGTCTGTCTGTCTGACTGTCTTCCTGTCTGTCTGTCTGCTTGTCTGTCTGTCTGCCTGTCTGCCTGTCTGCCTATAAAACGAAAAAAGAAAAGGATGAGGGTGATTTATGTCAGAAAAAAACAGAAAATTACGCTGAAACTCTCCATCCGAGTCGAGGAAGGAAGAAAAGAAAAGAACATTTTTATTCCTACAGCATGGGATACTAAAACTCTCCACTGAAACTTAACTTTTCACTTAATAATAATAATAATAATAAGTGAAACCTAGCTTAGTGCTATAGCTAAGAATAGGTGTCACTATTTAAAATGTTTTTTATCTATTTTTAGAGAAAACATGTTCAGTTTCCTGGATGTGAGATACTGTACAGACGGCTGGGTCTGGGGAGTGAGACAGCTGCAGCAGTGTGTGAATATCAGTCATATCATAACTCACTATAGCATGCACAGTGTATTATAACTGCTAATGGCTTTTGGGATTCTGCTGTACTGATAAACACTGAGACTCAGCTTCCCTCTGATGCTTCTCATCACTGTTCACACCTTCTGCCTGACTGTCACACTCAGCCTGGACGGACTCTGTCTTTTGTTTTAGATTTCAGTTTGGTTTCAGTTGGTGCATTTGATTGGTTTCTCTTTAGCACTTTAACTAAAAGCTACTGAATATTTACACTTTTGGGAATTTTTCAACAGGAAAATATCAGCTTCTGTTTGGCAGAGAATAAACCTGTGTGAGTGTGTGTGTGTGTGAATGTGTGTGTGTGTGTGTGTGTGTGTGTGTGTGTGTGTGTGTGTAAGTTTAAATACACATTGTGTTTTCTAGTGACAAGTTTGGGAAAGTGTTGTGTAAGCTAACCATGAGCTGCAATCCTATTGGCTGTCACCTAGCTACTCCCTCCTTCCTGACCTGTTACAGCACAGGGCGCACGCACACACACACACACACACACACACACACACACGTGAGGGTCGCCATAGCGACAGCCCGCTCCACTGCGACAACGCTGCACCGGAATTTACCAGCTGGATCCTTCATGGCTTCCCACGCTGAAGGAGGGAGGGAGGAAGGATGGAGAGATGGATGGATGGAGGGAGGAAGGAGGGAGGGAGGATGGAGGGAGGGAGGAGGTAGAGAAGGGAAGAAGGAGGGGGTCGGGGGCTCAGCCAAACATGTTGCTGCTGCTTCCGATTTAGAAAAGAGAGAAAGAGAGAGAGAGAGAGAGAGAGAGAGGCATTGTCGGGGCGATTCTCATCAATGTCCTCTTTCATGCATGTGCCAGTGTGTATGTGTGTGTGTGTGTGTGAGTGTGTGTGAGTGTGTGTGTGCTTCCACCAGCTTGTTGCCTGTTGAGAATAGAAAAAGAGAAGGAAAGATGAAGCAGAGGGAATCCTTCGCCCACATAGCTGCTGATCCTGCACACACACACACACACACACACACACACACACACACACACACACACTATTTATATACCATACTCATACGTTACTTGCAGATGTAGTTGTAGAAGTCCCACACGTTACTGTGACGTGTGGGACGTGTTGTGACGTTAAATAATAAATCTATGTGGAATTGTAAAATATTATGTGATTTGGCTACTAATGTGTCAGAGTATGTGTAGCTTGGAAGGGTCAAACTACAATGTTATTACACTGAAATTCACTGTTCATTCAGTGGTGAAAAATCAACCTCATCAGATCTTCCACAGATTCTACTTGGCCACCTAGTGATAAAATCCTGGCTGCTGGTTGTCTCATGTAAAAACCGGAAACAGGTTGAACGCTCACTGACCGATATCCAACACTGACTCATTAAGTGAAGGAACAACTCACATTTGATCCGTCTCTTCTGGCTAAACGCTTCAGTCTGATACAGGAAGCCAGATACAAACCGAAACACCAGCTGAAGCAACGACTCGCTGAGGTCCGAGCGGTTCGTTCAGTCCGACAGAAAGACGTTGATTCAGCATCTGAACCAGCTGAACCGATCGTACAGTTGTGTTTATGAAGCAGTTTGTTGTTTGTCATGTAAAGACGACAACGACTGAATGAACAAGTTTGAGAATTGGAGTTTGTTGCCGCTGTGGTTGATGAAGCTCATTCTGCAGAGCAGCCAGCAGTGAAGCCACTGCCCAGGTACACAGATAACACCTGTCTTTGTCCAATGAGATTACCTGATTAAATGAAGAAAAAATGAAACATAAACCTGCAATAAGCGATATCAGACCCTGTAACCAATCCTGAAGCTAATGTGTGCTGTGTGGAGAGTCATTGAGACAAACTGATATAAACCAATATCCACACAGCAGCAGCTGTGTTGCTGTTTTCTCCTCTTTTCTAAAGCTTGTTGTCAGATTCTGGTCCTGAATGAAGCTCCTCCCCCTCCCTCCTCCCCCTCCCTCCTCCCCCTCCCTCCTTCCTCCCCCTCCCTCCCGGAGCTTTACAAGTTTTTTTAAAACTAGCTTCTCTCCTCCCTCGCTGTTTAAAAGCAGCGCTCTCCCTCCCATTCCTGAACATTTTCTCATAATGGCGGAATCGAGGAAGCGAGCGAGTAAACTTGTTAAACTAGTGAACTTGTTAAACTAGTGAACATGTTAAACTAGTAAACTTGTGAAACTAGTGAACTTGTGAAACTAGTAAACATGTGAAACTAGTGAACTTGTTAAACTAGTGAACTTGTTAAACTAGTAAACATGTGAAACTAGTGAACTTGTTAAACTAGTGAACTTGTTAAACTAGTAAACTTGTTAAACTAGTGAACGTGAAACTAGTAAACTTGTTAAACTAGTAAACATATTAAACTAGTGAACTTGTTAAACTAGTGAACATGTTAAACTAGTAAACATGTGAAACTAGTGAACATGTTAAACTAGTGAACTTGTTAAACTAGTGAACTTGTGAAACTAGTGAACTTGTTAAACTAGTGAACTTGTTAAACTTGTAAACATGTGAAACTAGTGAACTTGTTAAACTAGTGAACTTGTTAAACTAGTAAACATGTGAAACTAGTGAACTTGTTAAACTAGTAAACTTGTTAAACTAGTAAACATATTAAACTAGTGAACTTGTTAAACTAGTGAACATGTTAAACTAGTAAACATGTGAAACTAGTGAACATGTTAAACTAGTGAACTTGTTAAACTAGTGAACTTGTGGAACTAGTGAACTTGTTAAACTAGTGAACTTGTTAAACTTGTAAACATGTGAAACTAGTGAACTTGTTAAACTAGTGAACTTGTTAAACTTGTAAACATGTGAAACTAGTGAACTTGTTAAACTAGTGAACTTGTTAAACTAGTAAACATGTTAAACTAGTGAACTTGTTAAACTAGTACACATGTTAAACTAGTGAACATTGTGGGACATGTGACCTTCAGCAGGAGAAAGATCTGTCAAAGTGAGACTGGTACCTGGTGACACTTCTCAGTACAGTTAGCTTAGCTGTTAGCCTTTATGCACGCTGCTTTGCAATGTTTGTCCCTGGTAGGCCTCCGTAGTGCAGTGGCTTTGCTGTCAGTTTATTTACAAATGTGTTTCTGTTTCTGTCGCCCTCTAGTAGTCAGAACATTTTGCTTATTGCAGCTTTAAATAAAGTAAACTTTAAATTAATAGAATTCAGTGCTACAATATGTGTATTCAGCTCTGTCTACAACATTTGAGACAGAATAAGCTGCAGCACTAGTGGAGGATGGAGGTCAGATTAGAGGAAACTGGACTCTTGATGCTAAAACTAAACACAAACCTGCTTGCACTTATTACTTCAGTACACACAACGTGCTTACACAAGTATGCACATGAGCACCCACACACACACACAGGCCACCTGTAAACTCACATGCACGCTGGTTGCACACTTCACACACACACACACACTTCACACACACACACACACACACACACACACACACACACAGCAGGCTGCAGTGAACAGTGAGCAGTCCTGTGCTGTGTGCAGTGTGGAGGGACAACAGAGATCTTTCTTCCAGCGCCGGCCCTCCTCACCGTTCCCATGACCTCATTCTGGAAACTGCCATGGCTCTCTGGAACGGCTGTATCCCAGCTAACACACACACACACACACACACACACACACACACACACACACACACACACACACAGCAGGGGAGCTGAAACACCAAACCAAAACCAAAAGGAAAAGGGGAAGGGAGCCTGTGAATATGTGAATATCTACTCTAATGCATGCACTTAAAGGAGAAGTTCATTGATTTTGGACCTATGTATAATGTGTCTCTTCCATACCTGTAGGACTTGGACCCACAGACAATATTGGCTCTTTTCTACCCAACAGACATAAACAGTTGGGGGAGGCGCTGGTCATGGCTGCTACTGTTGCTCTACAACGACTGAAACCTCATCTGAACCGCGGTCTTCTGCTAAAACTTGAAATATTTTGAGGTGAAGAAGAAGACAGAGCTTCCTGCTGGACCTGCTTTGTAGCCTTGGGAGAGACTTGTTTATGTTCACAGACCATATGAATAACATGTGAATTCTGTTTTCAGATTCCCCCTCCTAATGGGGACCATACTGTTTACTGGTGGTATCCATCACTGACTCATTTGTTTACACCAATTCTGTGCAGTTTCAAGCTGGTTTCTATTGAAGTGAGTGATGAGATTGTAATAATAATGACAAATAATAACGAAATTGAAGGGGATGAGTGGAAACCAGAGTGAACTGGGACTCGGTACTCAACAAAGCAACGTTGGGGTCCCGGTGGCTCAACCGGTAGAGCGCGTCCCGTTAAGGCTCAGTCCTAATCGCAGCGGCACGGGTTTGAAGCGCTGCTCTTAACCCCTTCTCATCGCCACATGCTGCTTCTCTCTGTCCTTTCTGTTTTTTTTCTGTTTTCTCCTGTCATTGTTATTGCCCATGATCACTGTTTTGCCCGGCCGTCCCGTGGGGGGATCCCTCTGTACCCTCAGGCCACCCAAAGTTTTTTCCACTTTTTTTCTCCTCCCAAGGTTTTTTCTCTTGGGAGTTTTTTCCTTGTGTGCAGTGAGGCTCTGAGGCTGGTGGAGCCGGCAGGTTGGGCTGCAGAACAGGTAGACTGTTTGTCTTGTGCTCTTCGCTATGTTTGTCCTTTATCATTTTGTTCACAACTGATTGTTGATCAGTTAGATCTAGTGAGGCTCATTCTCTGTAAAGTCCTCTGACACATGCTGTGATGAAGCGCTATAGAAATAAACAAACTTGAACTTGAATCCGGCCCTTTGCTGCATGTCTTCCCCTCTCTCTACTGTGACTGTCTCATAAAGCAGAAAAGCCAAAAAAATAATATTTAAAAAAAGAAATTGCTGTGTAAACAGCATTTTTTGTTTACCTGAACCTGAATAAGGTCATAGTCGGAGTAAGCAGAATAACATTACGACATGTAAAGCAGCGATCCCACAGCTTGACAACGCTCGCTCTGCCCTCCCTAGCTTATTTTCACGTTTTTAACCAAAAACCCATTCACGTGGTAATCACTTTTCAGCTGAGGAAAGCCATGGCTCAAATACGCTGACTCACTTCCGGGTTTTAGGACTCAAACCTGGACTGGACCGCTCTGTTCAGCCCTTCTCTGGCCTCAGGCAGTGCAGCAGACAGCTATTTCTGTCTGTGAACCTCAGGACTTACAGTACAGAACAAGGTGGCCTAGTTTTTGCTTGCAGTCTGATCTTTGTGAGGCCAGAGGGGCAGAAGTCCTCACTGAGGTCCTCATCACATCTATCAGAGAGGGATGAATGACTTCTTGTGCTCTGATACGGGTCAAAGGTCAAAGGAAGCATGAGAGGTCAGCATGGGGAGTGAGAGAAATACTCGAGTGTGAAACGGCTACGGTCAGAAAAATGGAAGTTAGATTTACGGCTCATTGAATATGAGTTAGATTGATCTGCTTTAAGGAAATAACCTCAAAGCTGATCCACCATGAGGAACCGGCTGAAGTTCCCACACAGTTCCCACAGTTGTCAACGACACCATGTTCAGTCAGCAGATTATTTTCTTTAATTCATCACAGCAGGGCAGAGAGGGGAAATAAATGTTTTAACTCAACAGCTTTACATTATTCCCATGAGCCAAAGTGTTTGTGTGTGTAAACATAAACACTTAATTTTAAAATGCTGAAGAGGCTTTGCATTTGCGTCACAAATTTACCAACCAGCTGTGTCTCCATGATGGAGGAACATGTAGAACTGTGTGTTCGTTAATAAAGTGTCAGTGTAAGTCTTGTTGTGGTGTGGCTGTAGATCCATTCAGTAACGTTCTCAGTAAAAGTGAATAGTGTGATAAGGTGGATTTGGTTACTGTGACACAGTAAACTGTCTTGTCTTTAGCC